>NC_057738.1:7943519-7968362 GCF_004010195.1 Chiloscyllium plagiosum | reverse complement strand
CAAGTTGTTGGAGGGAATCCTGAGGGACAGGATGTATATGTATTTGGAAAGGCAAGGACTGATTAGGGTTAGTCAACATGGCTTTGTGCGTGGGAAATCAAGTCTCACAAACTTGATTGAGTATTTTGAAGAAGTAACAAAGAAGATTGATGAGGGCAGAGCGGTGGATGTGATCTGTATGGACTTCAGAACGACTTTTGACAAGGTTCCCCATGAGAGACTGGTTAGCAAGGTTAGATCTCATGGAATACAGGGAGAACTAGCCATCTGGATACAGAACTGGCTCAAAGGTAGAAGACAGTGAGTGGTGGTGGAGGGTTGTTTTTCAGACTGGAGGCCTGTGACCAGTGGTGTGCCACAAGGATCAGTGCTGGGTCCTCTACTTTTTGTCATTTATATAAATGATTTGGATGTGAGCATAAAAGGTACAGTTAGTAAGTTTGCAGATGACACCAAAATTAAAAGTGTAGTGGACAGCAAAGCGGATTACCTCAGATTACAACAGGATCTGGACCAGATAGGCCAATGGGCTGACAAGTGGCAGATGGGAGTTTAATTCAGATAAATGCGAGGTACTGCATTTTGGGAAAGCAACTCTTAGCAGGATTTATACACCTTATGGTAAGATCCTAGGGAGTGTTGCTGGAACAAAGAGACCTTGGAGTGCAGGTTCATAGCTCCTTGAAAGTGGAGTCGCAGGTAGATAGGATAGTGAAGATGGCGTTTGGTATGCTTTCCTTTATTGGTCAGAGTATTGAGTATAGGAATTGGGAGGTCATGTTGCGGCTGTACAGGACATTGGTTAGGCCACTGTTGGAATAATGCATGCAATTCTTGTCTCATTCCTATTGGAAAGATGTTGTGAAATTAGAAAGGGTTCAGAAAAGATTTACAAGGATGTTGCCAGGGTTGGAGGGTTTGAGCTATAGGGAGAGGCTGAACAGGCTGGGGCTGTTTTCCCTGGAGTGTCGGAGGCTAAGGGGTGGCTTTATAGAGGTTTACAAAATTGAGGGGCATGGATAAGATAAATGGACAAGGTCTTTTCCCTGGGGTGGAGGAGTCCTGAACTAGAGGGCAAAGGTTTAGGGTGAGAGGGGAAAGATATAAAAGAGACCTAAGGGACAGCTTTTTCACACAGAGGATGGTACGTGTATGGAATGAGCTGCCAGAGGAAGTAGTGGAGGCTGGTACAATTGCAACATTTAAAAAGGCATTTAGGTATATGAATTGGAAGGGTTTGGAGGGATATGGGCCGGCAGGTGGGACAAGATTGGGTTGGGATATCTGGTTGGTGTGGACGGGTTGGACTGAAGCGTCTGTTTCCATGCTGTACATCTCTATGACCCCAAATACTCATTTACTTGTATTTTTATACGCCTTTGGAGCGCTCTAAGTTATGTCAAGACCATTTCTGATGTAAATGTTATGATTTTCTGTTTCATTTTAAATCATTTTCAACATTCGATCTGAAGAATTCTTTCTTTCATGGCTTCTCTCAACTTACCTCAATGTCTATACACTCAGCAGAACACTCTTTATCATTACTGATGGGCTCAATCATTTGTCAAATGCTTCGTATCAAGCTCATTTTTGTTGTAATTTTGCTACTCTATAATATTTTAGGTGTCAGTCATGTTTAATTGCGTTTTTCTTACGCAATGTCATACTCTGTCATACGCTATAACATCTGCTAACGTAATGAAATCCAAAACTAAGTTACAAAATGAAAGCAGAATTATTTGTGTCATGAAAACAGATACTGAGAATGTTTTGTGGCATTAAGTATCTTATACATCAGTTTTTAAAAAATAATTAATGTGGCAACACCAACTTGAAAGTGAAAATTGCAATTTCGGACCACTACTTTTACATCAAGGGAAAAGACTTTGCCTATTTACCCTATCCATGCTCCTGATAACTTTATAAACCTTAATTTAGTATTTGGATGAGTTTAAAAGCTCTAAATAAGTTCCTACACATTTTGAAAAATTAAAAGTACAATGTATCCCAGGAAAACCTTAACTTTATTACAACCTCCTTATAAATCATTACAGAACTCACTAATAGGAACATTGTACAGTTTCAGTCACTATAGGAACATAACTCATTTGGGAACAAATGGTTGTTGTGCACCTCAACTGTTTATACCCATCTTGATTCCTTATCCCTAATTACTCTTGTCGAACAAAACATTCAGATTGAATCTCTCATCTGGAGTATTTCTAGATGATCTTTTAGGACACTGTTTAAGTCTGTTCACCTTCATTCTTTACTTTTAGCTTTTTTGTAAAAAATGGACATTCCAATTTCTAGTTAAAATTGATTATATAAATTGGCCTTTTCATAGATCATTTACTTGGCGAAGTACTTTTTGCAACTTGAATATTGAAGAAAATTGACTCAACCTATAAGGTAGTGGGCCCCAATACTCACTAATGTGAAGTCTTTAAAAGGGATATAACATTACACACAAACACAGTCCTAGGCACTGTAAAGGATATAAACCTGCATGGTCCCCATTCACTGGCATTGGCTTTACTGGTTGCTGCATTGCCTCAGACATCAGTGGCCAACTCATTCACATACTTTTGGACACAGAGGTCAGGGAAAGAACAGGGATGTTGTAGGACAAGGAGCATTGGTGTCAGCAAAACCTACTCTCCTGTATAGAGCTTGTTCCTCTTGCTTCCACAAGCTGCAGCTGGCTCTAAACACAGGCACTGATCCACAGTATATCATGCATGGCCAAGAAGCTAAGCATCATACTGGGGGAACAGTTAATTCAGGGCTACACAAAAGGCTAAGACCGGAGGGGCAAAGGTCAAAATCATGCCATTTATAGAAAAATGTCAAATAGCATACAATATATTGTCATCTGTGCCACCAAAGTGCCCACAATAAACTTTCTCATAACCTCTCCTGTGCCCCCACTTTGTGTTAGTGTACTCCATAGTTATGCAGCTGAGGCAGAGGGAAATTGAGCATCAGTGGAGCCCGTTGGACCTGGAGCTTGGCTGGGCTATCCTAGGGGGCCTTTGAGTATGGTCAGCCCAGACATGTTGAGGGTTTGTTGCCAGATGCAAGCAGACTCTCCCTGGTGGCAACAACAAGAGGGGGTCACATTGGGTGGAGGTAGGGCACCCAGCCACCTCTGGAATGCCGAGTGGAGATTTTGGAGTGCCCTATCTGTGGTTTCTCCTCTCTTTTTGGCTACCTCCTGGCACTACCATGTTTCCGTGTGAGGAGGGGTACTTGGGGTACATGCAAGGTTCCCATTCCCTGTCGCCATGACTTTGGTCCTGAGGACCGATGGCTGGGTAGTGAAGTGCAGGTATACAGACCACTTCAGCAGACCCTGAGGGTGCTGGAACAGATTCCCAATGGCAGCCATCCAACTCTCCATGGAGGCAGCCAGACAGGCACATGACTCACGGCATTGCGATAGCTTCTGGGCAATGACAGCAGGGTGACTAGAACAACTGAAGGATGGTACTGACTTAGTTGGGGCAAATGGATGTCACTGCATCCCACAGGAGGAATACTGGACCACGTTTTGCTCTACTTAGGGGATAAGAAACTTATCCTTCAGTCTCCTTTGCTTCAAGGAAAACAATCCCAGTCTTTTACATTTCCTTGATCCTCTCCAGTACAATCACCTTCTCCTATAACGTAGATTCCAGAACTGCACTGTGGTCTAACCAACATTTTATACAGCTTCAGTATAACTTTTATGCTCTTCAACTTAAATAAAGTATCCCATATGACGACTTCATCTACCTGTCCTGCTTTTTTAAGAGACTGGTGAACATGCATCCCAAAGTCTCTCTGATCCTTGGTGCTTCCTAGAGTCCTACTGTTCATCATGAATTCCCTTACCTTGTTTGTCCTGCACGAGTGCATCACCTCACACCTATCTGGATTGAATTCTATTTGCTACAGATCAACCCAACAATATCCTCCTGTAATCTAAGGCTATCTTCCTTACTATCGATCACCTCACCAGTTTTGTATCAGCCACGAACTTACTGATCAATCCCCACCCACATTCAAACCTAAATTGTCGATACATACATTACAAATAGAAATGACCCAACATGGATTATTGTGGAGTAGCCCTGGACACAGGATTCCAATCACAAAAACACTCCTTGACAATCACCCTTTACTTCCTGCCACTCGGCCAATTCTGTATCCATCTGACCATGTTTCCTGGGATCCTACATGCAAGTGGCAAGTTATTTTGTGAAAAGCTGAGGATAGAATCGGATGTGGCAATTTCTATAGAGCAATGTAGTTCATTAATGAAGCACATTTGCTCCAATGTGGAGTAAAACCATGCTAAGCCTCAAAGTGAAAAACTCTCCAAAACCTCAATTCAACTTGCACTTGGACCATACTCCGGGTGGGGTTTAGACATTTCCAGGCCCTGCCCAATCTTCTAGCTCTTTGCTACATTTAGGTTGACTTCTGCAGAGAATATATTGCAGAAGAAATTTCGGCCATTTACTGTAGTCTCTGATCCTGGATTGCCAGAGATTGGATTTATTAACAGAGATGAGTGTCAGGATTCTGTAAAGGTCCTGGTATGCTGATCTACATGGGAACTGCCCAGTAAGATTCCAATTAGTTCCAGAGAATCCTCTGCAGAAGTCTCTAATTGTGAGCTACAGTCAGAGACTTTGGACAGTTCTGATATACTTACCTGATAATTTACTCAGGAAACGTTAGGCATTAAGAAATGAGTCTAATTCCTGCGTAAGTCAGAATTGACACCTGAATCATCATAGACCCTGACTATCTCAAACCATGACCTACCAATGCCTCCTCAAACCATCAAATACTTCCCTGGCCTGCCAACTAATCTCCCCAATTGGTCACCTCGCTCACACAGAACATGCTGCCTCTCCAAACCCACCAATGCTAACCAGTTCCCTCTACCAGCCTCTCCATCCATTTACACGCAGTCAGAGAACATAGAACGTACAGCACAGGAATATGCCCTTCAACCCATGATGTTGTGCCAAATATGACATCAAATTAAACTAATCACTTCTGCCAGCCTTTAATTCATAACCCTCCATTCCTTGCATATTCATGGATTAACTAAAAGTCCTTTGATTGCCCCTATTCATATCTGCCTTCACTACCAGCGCTGGCAGCGTGTTTCAGATGCCTACCATTCTGTGTAATAACAAGTTGCCCCTCACATCTCCTTGAAACTTTCCCCCCTCTCACCTAAAACACATGCCCCCTAGCATTTGACATTTCAACTCTAGGAAGAAGATTCTGTCAACTCTATCAATGCATCTCATAAGTCATCCAATAATGAAAGTTCAAACCGAGCACTTAAACTTACCACATGGCAGTTAGTACAGTAAAAAAGGGGATGCATTCTGTCTTCTTCTCAACTCTACTCTGATCCAACAGAGTTCTGAGAGGGATGCTATGCTCCACATTTCAGCTGGGCTTTGTAGGCCTGGCTAGAAATGTGCAGCAGTGGAATCTCAAATATATACTGGCTACTATGATATACACAGACTATTAATATATGCTGACTGCTAAGATACACACAGACTATTAATATATACTGACTGTTATGATATACACAGACTATTAATATATACTGACATACACTACTATGATTGCCAATACTCATAAGATCCAGATCCTGATCTTTAATCAGTTTTAATGTTGGTGGACCTTACAAATCGAGATTACATTTATGTACAAAACTACAAATAATGATTTTTTTAAAAATCAACCTGAGGTATTCTGGGATATAAGGATGACAAATCATTGCAGAATTGCAAGTTTCTTAGTCCAAAGTGTGGTAGTGGGTAAAGTCCTATATTTTTAGGACAGGCTGGAGCAATACAGCAAATGTTTATTATCTTCAGCTGTTAAAACTAAGACAGCAATATTAGTACTAAACAAATAAAAGGGGCATTGTTTCTAAATTGGAACTAATCCCAAGGGGAATTTTACAAGTTGGCTGAATGTCTCTTAATACTGACGTAGATTTAAGTCTACCGAGCAGGAGTACATTTTACAATCATGTTGTTAAATATTATGTTGTAATGAGTTTTCCAATATCATTTTCAGAAGCCATTAAACAATTTCCTGGTTTAATAATGGCCCCTTTCCCCTTCTCTGTTATTAAGTCATTGTCCATCAACTGGTAGCCTACAAGTCTCACAAGTCAGAACTCCAGTTTCTTCTTACCATGCCTGGTTTTTATTATCGAGCCATTTGGCATGTGGAGATCAATTGATCTCAAATGTTCCAAGTTAAGCAGCAGGCAGGCAGAGTTCATTCTTTAGATCACTATCTAATAAACCTGCCATGCACTTCAAAGTGCTGAGAGTGAAGAATCGATATTCCTTGGTTGCGATGAGTGCACTCCATATACAATAACCCCTCCACACCAAAGTATGTATGCACTCTTTTACAAAAGAGTGCTCCACACATCAATATAGTCAAGGTTCACACAGATACACCTCCTGGACAAAGGAAGCCTAGTTGAATTGAACCACAATCCAGCACAGAATCTTTACATTAAAGTCACTTTTTGTTTAATAAAATTATCAACAAATATGGAACTAAGGTTGGTAAATGGAATTAAGGCATAAATCAGCCATGATTCAAACGGTGGTATAGGGTCAAGAGGTTGAATATCCTACTCCTGAGAAATGAATATGAGTCAAAAAGCGATCTTCACAATCTGAGCAGAACTGGAAATTGAAGAATTGACTAGACTAACATGGGCATAAGTGTCCACAATTTCAAGCCATGACCAATCGATATTTTAGCCTCTTCTTAGCAAGGAGTTATATAAGATTATTGTCGCCTTTATTAATTCATAAGCAAAATGCGGCAGATGCTGGAGATCTGAAACAAAAACATGCTGGAGGAACTCAGCAGATCTGGTAGCACCTGTGAAGACAGAAACAGGGTTAATGTTCTGAATCCAACATGACTCTTCTTTAGAGTACTGCTACCCAATCTTTCTTGCATTCACAGAGATCAAATGCTTCAATGATGTAATTAGAAGACAAAGGGTTTATATACATAGGGAAGCCAAAATGAGAGGTGCAGGTATACTAAACTGGTAGCAAATTAAATTGTTGTGTTTCCAAATTGAGGAAAGGTATCTTGCAGTGAGTCCATTAATCAACCTAAATTAATATATTCAGGAAAAACAGCACAGTCAATGTCCACATGGTGATCACAAAGAACATGAATGAAGTGAACATTTAAATTATAACACACACACATTGCTGGCAAAGTTTGTGCAACTGGTGAAATGTTCTGTTCAAACAAAAATCAAATGATACCATTACTGTAGCAACGAAAATCAAAGCAAAGCATTTGCAACTGTAGTATCCCCATCTCCAATTCTTTTGGAACTTAGGCTTAACTCAATAAAATAACTTGTTAATTTCTGTAATAATTTAAAATGCTTTTAAAAAATGCTAATTTTATCTGAATCCAACAGATTGTAATGAAAATCTGAAATTGCTCACTTAAATTCCACAGATTACTTGATTTTGAAAATAAACAAGAGGTAGGGAATGAGATACTACACTTTACAATGCAAGACCAGCCTCCAAGCACAAAAATGGCACCAGCAAATTTATAGCAATCCAATTAAAAAAACGTTAAAATTTGTGCCACTTATGAACAAATGGTATACGTCATGGTTTACTGTCTTTTGTAAACCGAATTCCTTCATTGCAATGATTCAAAAAGCAGTAACCTAAATAACTGTGCTGTAGCCCAGACCAATCTGTTCCAAACTTAGTCTTTTGGGTGACATGATGAGAGTAGAAACTCAATAGTCAGGAAATCTTTGAGAGGTGGAATTAGTAGCTTTTGAAGCAAAGACAGATACATGCTTCAGCATGGATGCTCATATTTTCTGGCTTGTATTTTACATCCATTTTACACAGGCCCAAGCCAAACCATTTCAGTGTAAAAATGCTATTATACCAGATTTAGAAATATAATTAGCTTACAAGAAGGGTGTATAATTTTTACATCTTATATGCACTTGTTCTTAGTTGGTATGGATATCTTTAAATAAATTATATACTTGCTGGTGCCAACTCCACCCACCACCACCACTCCACAAAGGCAAAACTTCTGACCAGTTATTGGCTGTGATTTCTTGCGCTCAATCTCGCTTGCATCATTCACTGCGCCAGTTGATGATTGCCTCAGTGTTCTTTTGACACGCGCTCCATTTTTGGCCATTTCAGAATCATGTTCTGTGTCAGCTCTACTATCAAGTCCAAATAGCTCTACTAGGGAAAAAGGGCACTTTTTAATTTTTACTTCACATACACATTCAATGCATGATGGAGCAGCACAAAATAAACCTGAAGATATTAAATGACCTTTAACTGATTAAGTTGTCTTGCGTGTTAAAAAGTTTTCCATTTCAGAATTCTTTAAGACACATTGCCTGTCCCTTGTTTTAAATAATAAAATTAATTTATTTTAGCAATATTCTAGGAAACTGAAAGCTCTTTCTGAATTGCTATGTGTAATGCAATTATGCTTTCCTAGTTTCAGTGAGACTCATACTGCCTACCTCTGGACAGCAGTGCTCAATGCTGACATAATACTTGTACTTGTCTCATTACTTAAATACTGTTCCAATGTTTAGATACATTTGTGCAGATAACTGACATGAATTTGAGTTGTTTTAATATTTAAATGCATAAAAGTTTGCTTCATGATGATGTAGATTTTAATGCTCCCATCACAATAAGTCCCAGTGCAGTAATTTTAAGCTTCACTATAAATTTTTTTTGTAATCTTACTTCTGCTTCAGTTTATGGAGACAAACAAATGGAAATACATGATGAAAGACACATTCTAATTGCATGTTTTGAACATGTAAAATGCATGCAATATGGTTCACAAATTGCCATGGTCTGCACAACTGCAGTAACTAAAATGTATGCACTATTGGCAATTTTCAAATTAAATGTAAATGCAAGGAAGTTATATTTGTATATTAAACCTTTTATCATCAAACCCTTAAACATTATGCTATTATGTATCACCAATTTACAACTCTTAAATCAACACATACTGCTACCTTATCAGTGTCCAATCGGTACCAGAGACAAGCTAAATAAATTGCAGAATTTGTTTCATGCTTTCTATACATAAATATGCTCCAATATTCATGCACTCAATATTTAAAGTTCTTGTGGTGCAGTGACAGAATAGTTGATCTGATTCATTTGGGAAATGGGTAAGGTGATAGATCTGCAAATGCAGGTTGAAGAGTTACTGTCTACTGTATTGGTTAATTGTATTATCATGAAGCATTATAAAAGCCCTCTCTCCTCTCTAACTTCAGAATTTCTATGTCTCCTTTGCCTCACATTAAGTAGTGATAGCCTACCTTCATGTGAAGATGACCAGCTGCTAGGCCCACTGAAAGGAGGACTGTTCTGTCCATCTTTATCTGATGGCATTCTCCTTAGAACAGGTGGAACCAGAGCAATTTTGGGGGAAGTGTGACCAGATGGTGATTCTGGGGTTTCCTCTATAAAAAGGAGTAATAAAGACAATTTTTGTAATGCTGTGTTTCCCAAACAAAATCGACAGTGCTTCGAGATAGGTTAATAGTGGGATCTCAATTAATCCTCTCCCAATAGATTATGGGTCAAATTTACAAGGGTTTCCCACAGTTATTTTTCTCTTCTATGCAGCACAAATCCTTATTGACAGTTTACAAAATAGACATCATTGTTTCATTAATATCAAACTAAACATTTAGACTTGGTAAAGTCTGCCTGAGCTTCAAATGATCAATTCGGTGAACAATCATATCACATATTCCTGTACAGGAATAAATCTATAAGTGAGTATCTATAAATTTAAATGATAAGCTTTAAAAGCTTTAATAAAGTTTTAAAATATCCAATGATGAAGGCCAATGCTAAGAAATCCAACAAAATCTACCATCCACTTGTGCTTAAATGCACTTCCTGGGATTTAATTGTACCGAAATTCCACATTCTCTTAGAATCTAACATTCAGGGAACAGATTATTCCAAAACTTGCAAAGTGGTAATGCTTTTCCTGCCCAGAAACATGTGACAAGCCTATTGTAAAGTTTTCAATAGGTCACTCAGGACAGTTTTGGGTGTCACTGAAGAGAAGTCCAAAGGACACAGATCAGTTCAGGTTGTTATGGAGGGCAGTGTCATCTGAAGCACAATGAAATGTGAGCTTGGAACACCAAAGGTAATTGTCAGCAAGGGCTTAGCTGTTATTTGGGGGAAAAAAACACAGAGATAGAAGCATATTCCATGTTAGGCAATGATGTTCCAAAACAGTTGAAGAGTTCTTAGTAGTATGGGCTCAGGACGATTCTGGGAGCTGTGGGCCATTAATAGGTCAGTATAACTGAGTGTGCAGTTCAAAAGCTAAAAGCATTATTTTCAAGCAGCTGAGCAAGATGAGAGTTTAGAGAAAACATGGGAAGTTTTTAGTTTGGTGAAGCTAGCTGTCAGTGAAAAACTGGTGTTATGCCTTTAAACAAGTGGAGTGCAGAGGGAGTTTGTCAGAATAGTTGTTACTGGGGCAATCTATAATTGAAAGTTGTCTCAAACTGTTCTATATCAGATTGGACAAAAATAAAGAATTGTAATCTTTTGTGAAGTTTAATGCAATTTGATGACATATTGTGCTATTAATGTCTGGGGAAATAGCTCAGGTATCTGTAAGCTCTGTCTTGATTACACTTAATATTTGACATGTACTGCGGGGTGTTCAATATTGTCATTGTTATATATTGTATATTACTGTTCTAGTTTGTGTAGTAAAATATCATTCATGTTCAAAATCTTGGAATCTTGGGGTTTTATCCTCTTAGTAAGTTCCCTGGATTTCACCTTTTGTCTACTTTAAAAAAGGTTACTGGTCCCGAACCAGATTGTGACATAATTTGAGTGTCTTCCACTATATGGTAAAGAGTAGAGATTGCTGTGTGTCAAATTTCAAAGTGAGGTTGTTGAATTCAAGACTCAGGCCTTAAGTTTAAACAAAGCAAACTACAGAAGTACAAGGGGTGAGCTAGCTAAAGTAGATTGCAAAATTAGGTTGAAATATATGATGCTAGATAGGCAATGAAAACACCGAAATAATTCATAACTCACAAAAAATATATTCCTTAGAGGAATAAAGTTCAATTAGAAAAGTGATATAGACAAGGCCAACTAGAAAAGAAAAGCTAGGGTCCATATTTGATTAAAAGGGGATATATGAGTGCCGAAAAATATTAGTAAATGTGAGGATTGGGAAGGTTTTAAAAATCAGCAAAGGCCAATCAGGAATTGATTAGAGTAGGAGAAAAGAAGGCAAGACGAGCCAGAAATATACAAACATATGGTAAAAGCCTTCACAGGCATGGAACTGAGACTAGTAAAAGTGACTGTGGGATCCTGAGAGATGAAGTTAGGAGAAACATAATGGGAAATAATAAATGGCAAAATGTTACTACACACAAAAGGTAAGAGAAAAAAAATACTGGGACTAAAAGCAGGCTAATGGCTGACTTTGTGAGGTTTTAAACGCAGTGACAGCAGACTTATCAAAACAGCACAGATTCCAGAACGGTTCACCTGGATTGAAAATTAGCAAACGCAGCTTGACTATTCCAGAAAGGAGACAGAGAGAGAACAGGCAACTAATGTCAAGCTAACCAGTCATCACTGGGAGTAAAATAGCTATAATCTATTTTTAAGAATTTGTTAATAGGGTACTTCAAAAATTACAACATGACTAGGCAGAGCCAGTATGATTTTGTGAAAGGAAAATCACGTTTGACCATTCTATGTCACTTTTCTTATTCGGCGTGGGGGTGGGGGGGCTGTAATTAGTAAAGTAAACACTGGAAAACCAGTGGATACAGTCTATCTGGATTTTTAAAAAGTTTTCAATTCAGTGCTGCTCAAATGGTTGATATGCCATTAGAGCTTGTAGGTTGAGGAGTAGTTCAGAGATAAATGTATCATTTTTGGGACAGCAGAATATAATTAGTGAAGAGTCACAAGAATCACAGCTTGGGCCTCAGACATTTACAATCTGTACTGATGCCTTGAATGACCCATTTATTTCCTGCTTACATTATTCTGATCCACTAAAGTCATAGAGCTGTATAGCACCGAAACAGACCCTTCAGTCCAACTTGTCCATGTCAACCAGATATCCCAAATTAACCTAGTCCCATTAGCCAGCAATTGGTCCATAGACATCTAGATTCTCAATCCAAACATGCACCACCCTCTGCATTAAAACGTTGCCCCTTAGGTTCCTTTTATATCTTTCCCCTCCCACCATAAACCTATACCCTCCAGTTTTGGACTCCCCTACCCTCAGGAAAATACCTTGTCTATTCACCTTATCCAAGACCTTCATGATTTTATAAACCTCCATAAGGTGACCCCTCTGCCTTCAGTGCTCCAGGGAAAATAACCTAGCTTATTCAGCCTGCCGCTATAACTAAAACTCTCCCACTCTGGCAACGTCCTTGTAAATGTTTTCTGAACCGTTTCAAGTTTCACAACATCTTTACTATAACAGGGAGACCAGAATTGAGGCAATATTACAAAAGTGACCTAACCGATGTCCTGTACAGAAGCAACATGACCTCCCAATTTCTATACTGAACACACTGACCAATAAAGGCAAGCGTACCAAATGTCTTCTTCACTACCCTATTTACCTGGGAGAGTCAAAAAGTGTGGCGCTGGGAAAGCAGAGTAGGTCAGGCAGCATCTGAAGAGCAGGGTTAGGAAGGGAAATATATCTTTGGTGGTGGGGTCTGACTCCCCACACCATGTGCAACTCCTTTTTTAGGTCCATACCCCCCACCAACCCACCCTCCACAACTGGCACCTTCCCTTGCCGCCACACGAGATGTAAATCCTATGCCCCCCCCCCTCCACCTCTGTCCAAGGCCTCAAAGGACAATTTCACATCTGGTGGAGATTTTCCTGCACATCCATCACCTCAGCTACTGCATCCATTGCTCTCGATGTGGTCTGCTCTACACTGGGGAAACAGGATGCCAACTCGCAGAGTGGTTCAGGGAACATTTCTGAAACACATGCACCAACCAACCACACAACCCTGTGGCCAACCACTTCAACTCCCCTTCCCACCCTCCCAAGGACATGCAAATCCT
This sequence comes from Chiloscyllium plagiosum, assembly GCF_004010195.1. Lineage (NCBI taxonomy): Eukaryota > Metazoa > Chordata > Chondrichthyes > Orectolobiformes > Hemiscylliidae > Chiloscyllium > Chiloscyllium plagiosum. The sequence goes on along the minus strand of NC_057738.1, from coordinate 7,955,152 downwards.
GGGCCTCCTCCACCACCAAATCCAAGCAACCCACCAACTTGAGGAAGAATGCCTCATCTTCCACTTTGGGAACCTGTAAACACACAGCATCAACATCGACTTCACTAGTTCCCAAATCTCCCCTCCCTCCACTTCATCCCAGATCTAACCCTCCAACTCGGCACTGCCCTTTTGACCTGTCCTACCTGTCCTTCTTTCTTCCCACCTATCTGTTCCACCCTCCCCATCGACTTATCACAATTGTCCCCCACCTGCACCCACCTATCGCCTTCCAAATTAGCTTTCCCCCACCCCTCTATTTATCTCTCAACCTCTTTCCCCCTTCTACATTCCTGATGAAGGGTTTATACCCGAAGTGTCCACGCTCCTGCTCTTCGGATGCTGCCTAGCCTGCTGTGCTTTTCCAGCATCACACCTTGTGTCTGATTCTCCAGTATCTGCAGTCCTCACTTTCACAGGGACTCCACTCTCAGAGAAACAATGAACCTGCACTCCAAGGTCTCTTTGTTCAGCAACACTCCCCCAAGACCTTACCATTAAGTGTACAAGTCCTACCCTGATTTGCCTTATCAAAATTCAGCACCTCATATTTTCCTAAATTAAACTCCATCTGCCACTCCTTAGCCCATTTCTCCAAGGTCCCGTTATAGTCTGAGATAACCTTCTTCATTGTCCACCATACCTCCAATTTTGGTGTCCTCTGAAAAATACTAACCAAACCTCCTATATTCATATCCAAATCATTTAAATAAATGACAAAAAGCAGTGGACCAGCACTGATCCTTGTAACACACTGTTGGTCACAGGCCTCCAGTCTGAAAAGCAACCCTCCATCACAACTGTCTCCTACCTTTGAAACAATTTTATATTCAAGCATCTAGCTCTCCCTGGATGCCATGTGATCCAACCTTGCTAACCAGTCCACCAGGAGGAACCTTGTCCATCACCTTCTGAAGTCCAGGTGGACAGCGTCCACTGCTCTGCCTTCATCAATCTTCTTTGTCACTTGTTCAAAACACTCATTCAAGTCAGTGAGACACGATTTCGTACACAGAAAACCATGAGGACTATCTCTAATCAGTCCTTGCCTTTCCAAATACATGGAAGTCCCATCCCTCAGGACTCCCTATAATTATTTATGCTCCACTGATGTTAGGCTCACTGGTCTGTAGTTCCCCAGCCTTTGCTTATCATCTTTCTTAAATAATAGCACCACATTAACCAACCTCCAGTTTTCCAGCACCTCGCCTGTGGCTATCGATGATACAAATATCTAGCAAGGGACCCAGTAATCTAGATTCCCACAAAGTTCTGGGGTACACCTGATCAGGTTCTGGGGATTGATCCACTTTTATGTGTTTTAAGACCTCTAGCATCTTCTACTCTGTAATACGGACATTTTTCAAGATATTGTTATTTATTTGCAAACTTCTCTAGCTTCCATTTCCTTCTCCATGGTAAAAACTGATGCAAAATACTTAAGATCAATGCAACAGAATACACCTATGACTGGATCAATTCCAGCTCAAACATGTTCCTTTACAGATTAGTATGTGCTGTTCCAGAATAGTCCTTGCATTTCTGGGTACCCTTTCAATTCTAAAATATGATTTTGTGGAAGTAACTGGATGCAGAACCTTCACCTTGGGGCTCACCAATCCTGTACAGACCTACTTAGCCAATCAGGAAAGAGATCAAAATGAGTATTTCAGCTGCACCACCAATAGACCAGGGTGAACAGAAGTGCTGAACTATTTTTCTTCCCCTGTGTTTCCCTGTCCTGATCTGCTATCTTATTGTTTACCGCAGAAAGGAGACCTGCTCCAGCTTGTCTGCCCTTTGAATCGATCAACTGAAGGTGTATGATAATGGTCCAGTGACAGTTTGTCTCATTTTTGGAATTTGGAATCCCATGGCTCTTGTCCAGCTTTTACGGTAACCTGTTCCAGACTACAGATACTTCAGCAGCATCATATTATATTCAATTTCTTCTCTCAAATGAATCTCATGAATATTCAATCATTCTACTCTCTGGTCAGGAGTTAGTGACAATTTCTACTCACCTGTGCTCCAGCTGGGCCTAGGTTTCTGAGGAATATTAGGTCGCCCCACATTGCTGGGCTTCAGAATTTGAGGTGGTGTTTTTGGACTGGTAGGTGTGGAGGAGGAACTTTTCGGTTTCACTGTTTCTGTCTTTGGTTCAGGTTTTGTTTGTTTCTCTGGTGAAGTCAGGCTGGAATCTCCTTTTTGGACTTGTTGGCCCTTGGCTACCAAAATGAGATTTAAAATATCGTAAATAATGTCAGTTTTTGAAAGCATTAAATGGTGAAGTCTATTGGACAATGCGTGCTTTATTAATAAGAAAGCAAAACCAGTCTATCATATGAATCATGTGGAATAATGTATATATAATCTGCTCTTTTTGATCTCCAGAAAGCAATAACTTGTTCCATGACACAGATGTTTAGCATGAAAGGGTAAGTGTTTTCATGATCTCTTGGGGCACAATAGTGTCAGAATACATCAGAAACATGCAGACTTCAAACCCTGAACTAAAAACACAAGCTGGGAATATAAATTATATTTAGATAATGTACAAGAAGTAAAATGAAAAGATGTAGATGGGTATATTAGAGATATATAATAGAGAAAAAGAAAGAATAAAAACAATTACAAATCTGCAACATTAATTTTCTTCAGAGGAACGGATGTCCACACCTGCTAGAATTTAGGTTTCAGGACCAGGGCAGATTTTTTTTTTAGTAAGTTATTATGTTGTTAAAAATTCACTTGCTCAAAAAATGCACCAACCTTGATCTTTGCAGATACCTGTATAGTGCAGAATTTTACGTAAATCTCTAATTTATCTCAATCCCTAATTTACCACAACAGTATTTCAGCCCGGAAGTGTTGCCTCAGCCAGTTAGTACCCTGCTTAACGTTAGATGGCTTGGGACATCTGGTATCCGCAGGCATGTGCAAACGGTGAGTATGAAGCTAGAAATTCCTGCTTGTGGAATGGAATGACAGAAAATGGATTAAAGCTTCTTGCTGGAGCATTCAATGACAAGGAGTTCTCATGCTTTGGAGGGAAGAGTTCTGTTTTAAGATGGTGAATTTATCAATTTCTCTGGATAAAGTCATAGAACTGTACAGCAAGGTAACAGTGTCTTCTGTCCCACTCGCTCATGCTGAGCAGATATCCCAAATTAATCTAGTCCCATTTGCTAGCAATCAGCCCATTTCTCTTGAGACCCTTCCTATTCGTATATCCATCCAAATGTCTTTTAAAATGTTATAATTGTACCAGCGTCCACCACTTCCTCTGGCAGCTCATTCCACACATGCACCACCCTCCGTGTGAAAAAGTTGACCCCTTGGGTCCCTTTTAAATCTTTCCCATCTCACCCTAAACCTATGCCCCCTAGTTCTGGACTCCCCCATTCTGGGGAAAAGACCTTGGCTATTCACCATATTCATGCTCCTCATGATTTTATACAGCTCCATAATGTCATCTCTAAGCCTCCAATGCTTCAGGAAAAATGGCCCCAGACTATTCAGCTTCTCCCAATCTGGCAACATCTTGTAAATCTTTTCTGAACCCTTTCAGGTTTCACAACATCCTTCCTATAGCAGAGAGACCAGAATTGAATGCAGTAGTCCAAAGATGCCCTAACCAACAACCTGTATAGCTGCAACGTGACCTCCCAACTCCTATACTCAAATCACTGACCAATAAAGGCAAGCATACTAAAAGCCTTCCTCACTATCCTGTTTATATGGGACTCCATTTTCAAGGAGTTATGAACCGACACTTCAAGGTCTCTTTGTTCAGCAACACTCCCCAAGACCTTACCATTAAGTGTATAAACCTTGCCCTGATTTGCTTTTCTAAGATGCAGCACCTCAGATTTATCTAAACCAATCTCCATCTCCCACTCCTCAGCCCATTTGCCCTGCTGATCAAAGTCCTGTTGTACTCTTCGGTAACTTTCTTCACTGTCCACTACACCTCCAATTTTGGTGTCATCTGCAAACTCACTAACAATACCTCCTATGTTCACATCCAAATCATTTATATAAATGATGAGAAGTAGAGGACCCAGCACTGATCATTGTGGCACCCCGCTGATAACAGGCCTCCAGTCTGAAAAGCAACCCTCCACCCTCTGTTTTCTACCTTCAAGCCAGTTTGATATCCAAATGGCTAATTCTCGCCATATTCCACATGATCAAACCTCGCTCACCAGTCTACCATGAGGACCCCTGTCGAACGCCTTACTGATATCTATATAGATCAGGTCCACCATTCTGTCCTTATCAATCCTCTTCATTACTTATTCAAAAAACTCAATTAAGTTAGTGAGACACGATTTCCCATGCATAAAGCCATGTTGACTATCCCTAATCAGTCCTTGCCTTTCCAAGTACATGTAAGTTCTGGCCCTCACGATTCCTTCCAACAACTTGCCCACCATTGATGTCAGGCTCACCAGTCTACAATTCCTTATAATTTCTACCAACGAATAGTTTGGGTATAACTTACTAAATCTTTGACATGCAGGAATTGGATTATTTAAAGGCATCTCCTTAGACAGCAGCTTCCAAACTCATGACCACTACCATCTGGAAGGACAAGGGTAGCAGATGCATTGGAACAACACCATTTGCAAGTTCCCCTCCAAGTCACTCATCACCCTGGTATGGAACACTATCTCCATTCCTTCAGTGTCATTGGGTCAACATCCTAAAATTCCCTGGATAAAAGCAAATTATTGCAGATGCTGGAATCTGAAACCAAAAGAGAAAAAATGCTTGAAAGTCTCAGCAAGTCTGGCAGCATCTGTAAGGAGAGAGAAGAGCTGACCTTTTGAGTCTAACTGACCCTTTGTCTAAGCTTTGAGAAAGATCATGTGGAACTGACAAAGGGTCAGTTAGACTCGAAACGTCAGCTCTTTTCTCTCCTTACAGATGCTGCCAGACTTGCTGAGGCTTTCTAGCATTTTTTCTCTTTTGGTTCCTAAAATTCCCTCCCTAACAAAACTGGTTAGTCAAAGTTCCACAAGTGAATTTAAAGAAGTCAGATAAGAAATCAGTTTTAATTTATGCCTCTCATTTCAAATAAGGCTGGTCAGTATGGATAATTTATAGCCCAATAAAATTGGGATCAGGCCTAAACTCAAAAACTAATAAAAAGCAGTAGGAGATTTTATACATTTCTTTCGAACACACAGTTGTAATCCATTTGGCTATAAGTATAATGTCAGCAAGAATTGAAAAAAATAGCTCACAAGTACTTTTCTTTGAATACAATCTGCACAAATTAAATAAGTTTGGCATAGTGAGTTTGAATACAAGCCGAAAGGGAAATATTTACACATTTGTGCTTAATATGAATATAGTCAACCCATCTAGGTGTAAAAACTGACAAGCTTAACTTATATTTTCTCAAGACACTGTTACATCATCATCATCATCCATACTCACCTCTGCCAGCTTCATCTAATCGGTCTACACTTGACATATTTTCATACAATTCCTTGCTTCCAGCTTCATTTTCAAGTTTCTGAGGACAAGACAGTAAAATTGAAGACATCCTATGAATCAAACCATTAAACCAAAATCTTGGTTAACAGTTACCATAAACCTTGTATTTGAGACTAACAGTTTGAAAACCAAGTTATATTTTAAAATGAACTTGTGCTGCTATTCAGACAGCTGCATGCAAATATAACTATGTTGAAATTACATTTTTCCAACTTGGGATTTCTACCATTCTCAAAACAAAACTTTGTGCACAATACCAATCAGCTTACACTTGACCTTTTGCACCAGATAACTGGGGTTGTGTCCCCCTGTGGCAATAATGAATTTGTTCATTGGGTTACACAATGAAAAAGACAGATACTGCATAATATTTACTCCCAACACCTCTGAACCAGAAAATCACATTGATACACTGTAGAGATCATGCTAATATATAAAAGGAAGGCTGATAAATAAGATTATACATATCCAAGGACAAATTAGATGAAACGGCCAATTTCAGCACTCCACTTAATGCCACTTATTAAAAAGGCACTGTAGAAATGATTAGTGGTTCTCTTTCAGAATGCTGAATTAAGAGGAATAGAGATAGGCAGAAAGACATGATAAGGAACAATGACAGGAAGCAAGACTGAGAGCTCCAGGTGACTGATGGCGAGAGCAGATGTACTGGGAAAGGTTATGACATCCCTCAAGGCTACAACATGCCAAACAACGTTAAAGTGAATGATCAGCATGAAACAGTTATATTGGCATTACTGTATAGACTGGTGTAAAAGTCACATTTTTTAACGTTAAATTTACAGGGTTGACTATTACATGGACACTGCTTTTAAGAGGCTTAAATTCATGCTACAGTCCAAAACGCCATATCATTAGTAGAAGCCCAATTGATCTCTAAACAAATAAAGAAAAAAACTGTAATGAATTATGCTAATTACTGGATAAAGACAACAGAAACAAAAATAAAAGCCGTAAGCTTATAGTTAATTATATTCTCTGCAACTTCAATAACTTTCCATTTAAAAACTGCTGTATATTTTTTGTTGTTTCTGGCAGGCATTTTTACATAAAGTGAAGAAGAAATTTCAAAACCTTAACTAGATATATGACTGTATTCCACAAGTGCTACAGACCAACTGAGCTCAGCTGAGCTGCACACAAAGGGAGGTTGTCACCTGACCCTGACGCATCTTAAACTTTCATGTCAAACTGGTGTGAATTGTACATCAAAACACATAATAACACAAAAAAAAAATCGTTTGATCATCATAACATTTTTGCATAGGGTAATACCTTGACTCACAAATGTTGATCTGTTATCTGTGAAGAACTAGAGTCGATTTTTACCCAAGATATTTGAAAAATTCCAGATATTTTGGCTAGAACAGGGGGTCAACTTTTACATTAGATCAACTTTCACTTGAGTATATATGGTACTTTATTAACAAACTGATATTTAGTGAATCGATGTTAAGCAGGACTTAGCAGTCTAATAGAAAATGAATTTTTGTTTCACAAAATTTTATCTTTGGCAGTACAATCTGTCAGAAATGGACAAAATAGAGTAAAAGATTTGTAAATTTTAAACATAAATGAGTTTTACCAATAACTACTTAGGGTAGCATTTTCCACCATGTTTTACATTGGCACAAGACACAGTTCACCAGAATTAGACCCCGTGCTCAAAACTAACTATGGCCCAAGTTGAGATAATGGAAATCTGTCAGTTTTAGGATTTTCCAACTGGACTCCTTTTCTCAGATGAACACACACAGTTAGACATATTTTAAAGGCTCTCATAATTTTTTTAAAAAAATCAATTTTATCAAAAACTGACAACTGTACATCCATGAAACTATTCAAGATAATTTTACTTTGCCTTAAATCTGGTTAAGGTGGTGGAAGATGCCTTATTTAAAAAGCACAGAACCTGATCATGTACTTTGGCATCAGGAGCCGTTCTCCGCATGAAATCCTACCCATCAATAATTACCTGCATCCTGGGTCACTCCTTGATCCTGGCCCTCAAGTAGGTGTCACTCCAGCAACAGACAGAGGGGTGGCAATGCAAAGGAATTTCCTAAGGGATGTGATTTCTGTCTCTGGGGTTCTCTGCTGAAGGGAAGACTGGCTGCTGGTTACCGCGGTGCTCGAGTGGCACCACTGACAGGCCTACTTGGAAGGAGGCAACATGTGTGCCCACCAGGCTGTCTCGATAAGAGGCAAGCCCCTGATTCTTCCATAAACCCAGCCCACGGTGCTGCATGGCTACAGTTCCTTGGACTGTTTCACTGAATGATTCTACACTGGGTAAACTCTTGATGATAAAGGATGGTTTATCTGCTTATTTGAGAGACTGAATCAATGAGAAGATCCAGAGCAAATACAAAATCTTTAAAAATGCTCAACTGATGTATTTACAAATCAATAGACAATCAACAAATTTGTTGATCAATAAGTCAAGTAAAACCCTTTGAAAGATTTTGGATTCTTGACATCTCCTCAGAAAAGTTAAGCATGTATAAGGAATGTAAACTGCTCGGGATTGCTCCCCAGTGACCATGTGAGGGATGGAAGAATGAACTCGAAATCCAGGATTTAAACAGTAATTGCAATGTTAAACAGTAGAATGAGTTACCAATTTGCAGCAAAAGAAGAATATCTAGTGTGCAGCCAATGTATAACTGAAAGAAAAACACATGGAATTGTCAGTCCACCCATGATTGACTGTGACAAAAACCCAAACAAACAAAAGCTTTTGGGCTATAGTTGTAAAGCATTACCAGACTTGTTATTGCTTAAACTGCCTTGCAAAAGGATGCATGGTAGTCTCACTGGAGCCTGTGGGATTGTTCAAGGACATTTACACATTCTGCTGACAGTGCAAGATAAAGAAAAGGCAGCTGCTGAGCTGTGAGAAATTGAAACAAAAAAATCTACACATATCATTGTGGAAATCAATAGATTTGGAACGAGAAAGGGAAAGGAAGTTTCAAAACTTGTGGAGATGTTTTTTTGGCTCCGCAAGAATTTCCCTTATACCCTGAAGTGTGATCTTCAAAATAAGATAGCTCTGCTTATAATCAAATTCATACTTCTAATTGAAACAATTTCAAGTTCATATTTGTAAACTGAAGTCAAATGAATGAGGAATAAATACTTTTATGAGATATACTGGCCCAAATTTTCCAGAAGAGCTTGAGAATTATCCACTTACCTTTTGTGCAGGTGTGGTCAACTTCTGGGCCAATAGCCTTTCCAGGTAAAGCCACGCAAATGAGTGTGCAATGCACAAGGGCAGGAAGGAGAGGATTCACATACAAACCACCCCTACCATTTCAACAGGGCAGCATCCGAGGAGCAGCAAAATCGACGTTTCAGGCAGGTATTCCTGATGAAGGGCTTTTGCCCGAAACGTCGATTTTACTGCTCCTCGGATGCTGCCTGAACTGCTGTGCTTTTCCAGCACCACTCAAATCTAGACTCTGGTTTCCAGCATCTGCAGTCATTGTTTTTACCATTTCAACAATAAGTGCTGCATTCTGTGATTTAAAGATCCTTCAGCCACTTTAACGGCAACTGAGAGAAGGTAAGTGAGTAAGTTAAGTGTGAGGCTAGGATGGCAGCTGGGTGAGAGGGGTAAGTCCTTTATTCCTGATGAAGGACTTTTGCCCGAAACGTCAATTTTGCTGAAGCTCCTCGATGCTGCCTGAACTGCTGTGCTCTTCCAGCACCATTGATCCAGAAATAAGTAGATAGGATGGCAGGTGGGTAAGTGTGTAGGAGATTAGTGCATCAGGTGGGTGAAGAGGATCTGGTTACAGTTGAGCAAGTGGAGTAGGGAGCCAAGTGGGCAAGGATAGGATGGCAGCTGATTGGGTGAGTGCTTAGGACAGATCAAAGCATGGGGTTATGGGTTGGTTCTGGGATTTTGAATTAAGGAGTACATTTGGGATGTCAGTAATTGTTCAGGGTAAGTTTCGGCTTCTTAGTGGATTTCCTGTGGATTCTGCCAAGACTAGATTTCTGTACAGTCCTGATGCATAGGTATTGTAACAACTACCTTCTGACCAGATAATCTGGTCCTTTGATTTACGGGTTATCAGAGCATCAAGTAATTGTTTACGTTTACTGGCCTTAATCTTTGTGCTCCAGATACATGCAATGCCATCAGAAACCTATTTGTCTATACAGCAACACAGTCCACGATTTAACCACTGAATTTGCTTTCTTCCTGAACCTAGGACTCCAGCTAATTACAACAATGGAAGAAAAATGGTATTTGATCAATTGTGTCAGTCACTCTGCTCGGGCAATTCATAACAAGCCCCATTGCCATCATGCNNCCTCCCCTCCCCCCCATCAAACACCTTGTACATTCCCTTCTTTCAGATGTTGCTTTTAATCTGTAATCAGCCTCAGCTATTCCTGAGGCAAAGCATTTCAAATACCAACAACTGTCTACACAAAGGCAATTTTCTCAACCTCTTCTGTTACTATATGTAAGGATTTTAAATTTCTATGCCCCTTATCACCAAATCCTGAACCAGAGGTGAAACATCCATGACAGCAGGTTGACACATTTTATTAGGTATGGGACTCTGGAAGGAGTAAACAGATTTTACTTTTTAAAAAATTAGTACTGCTAAAAAGTGCACATTTCTCTGTGTCTGTTAATTTTTCCTCTAAATCACTCAGGAGTCAGTTCATGTATAATTATAAAGTCATCAGACTCTGTTAGTTATAATTACTTGAATACTTTAAAAGGTTACTGCCAAAATTCCACAGGACAAGGATTGAGCATGCTTATTTCTACCTAATACGTTTTTCAGAGGATGTGTATACTTGGGGGTTGGTTAGCTCAGTGGCAGGATGGCAGGCAGAGTATGCCAAAAGCACGAGTTCAATTCCTGTACTGGTTGAGGTTACCACGAAAGCCCCTACTTTTTGACCTCACCATTGCCCGAGGCACAGTGACCTACAGATTAAACTCACCACCATCGTCCATCTCTCTATTGAGTGAGACTGTGGGACTATGATGACTTTGCCCTTACCTGACTTGTACTGCTTCTACATTTACCAAAAATTAATTTAGCAAGTACTATGAAGCAAATTGCAGAGTTTTTTTTGAAAATGATTGTATATACGAAGGTAATGAAGACATTGTCATAAATAATGGTGTACAATTTTAATTACCTTTTGTACAGCAGCCCGCTTTTCTTGTTTAGCCTTGAATTCAGCCAGGAGTCCACTGCCCATAACTTGCACCCCATACCAACGGCCTCCTTGTGGGCTGCTCTTGCTGTCCAACCTCTCGGACTTGGCCGAATCCTCAAACACTGCATCCACAGAATCGGGTGTTTTATGTTCGTCTGGGTGTTCTGTGCTGCCATTTTGTTCCACCGGCTTTGAGTCCCTCCTAGTTAGGTCTGTGGCTGGACTTTTCATAACTCCTTTGGGCGACGATGGCTCTTCTGGAACAATCACGGTCTGTGGCCGTTCAGTTTTACTGGATCGAGATTTGATTAAATTTAGGAAACTTGATTTTTTGGAGTCCTTCCTCTTTTTATCTTCTGGATCACCAGAATCCAGGGACTCTGAGCTTCTCAGTGACAATCTCCTAAAAATATGACATTTGAAAAGATTATTTGTAAGTTGATAAGTTTTCAGTAGGCACATTAAGTTTGTGTTTAGACTCAACCAGGTGACCTTGTGCATGGTTAGGAACATGGGACTGGGATATCATAGCAATTACAGAAACGTGGCTCAGGGATGGGCAGGACTGGCAGCTTAATGTTCCAGGATACAAATGCTAGACGAAGGATAGAAAGGGAGGCAACAGAGGAGGGGGAGTGGCGTTTTTGATAAGGGATAGCATTACAGCTGTGCTGAGGGAGGATATTTCCGGAAATACATCCAGGGAAATTATTTGGGTGGAACTGAGAAATAAGAAAGAGATGATCACCTTATTGGGATGGTATTATAGACCCCCCAATAGTCAGAGGGAAATTGAGAAACAAACTTGTAAGGAGATCTCAGCTATCTGTAAGAATAATAGAGTAGTTATGGTAGGGGATTTTAAC
>NC_057738.1:7941883-7943238 GCF_004010195.1 Chiloscyllium plagiosum | reverse complement strand
TATAAAGGAAGTAGGAGTATACTTAAGAGGAAAATCAGGAGGGCAAAACGGGGACATGAGATAGCTTTGGCAAATAGAATTAAGGAGAATCCAAATGGTTTTTACAAATATATTAAGGACAAAAGGGTAACTAGAGAGTGAATAGGGCCCCTCAAAGATCAGCAAGGCGGCCTTTGTGTGGAGCTACAGAAAATGGGAGAGATACTAAATGAGTATTTTGCATCAGTATTTACTGTGGAAAAGGATATAAAAGATATAGACTGTTGGGAAATAGATGGTGACATCTTGCATAATGTCAGATTACAGGGGATGAAGTGCTGGATGTCTTGAAATGGTTAAAAGTGGATAATCCCCAGGACCTGATCAGGTGTACCCGAGAACTCTGTGGGAAGCTGGAGAAGTGATTGCTGGGCCTCTTGCTGAGATATTTGTATCATTGATAGTCACAGGTGAGGTGGCGGAAGACTGGAGGTAGGCAAACGTGGTGGCACTGTTTAAGAAGGGTGGTAGAGACAAGCCAGGGAACTATAGACCGGTGAGCCTGACCTCGGTGATGGGCAAGTTGTTGGAGGGAATCCTGAGGGACAGGATGCACATGCATTTAGAAAGGCAAGGACTGATTCGGGATAGTCAACATGGCTTTGTGCGTGGGAAATCATGTCTCACAAACTTGATTGAGTTTTTTGAAGAAGTAACAAAGAGGATTGATGAGGGCAGAGCAGTAGATGTGATCTATATGGATTTCAGTAAGGCATTCACAACAAGGGTTCCCCATGGGAGACTGATTAGCAAGCTTAGATCTCATAGAATACAGGGGAACTAGCCATTTGGATACAGAACTAGCTCAAAAGATAGAAGACCGAGGGTGGTGGTGGAGGGTTGTTTTTCAGACGAGAGGCCTGTGACCAGTGGAGTGCCACAAGGATCGGTGTTGGGCTCTCTACTCTTTGTCATTTACATAAGTGAATTGGATGCGAGCAGAAGAGGTACAGTTAGTAAGTTTGCAGATGACACCAAAATTGGAGGCGTAGTGGACAGCGAAGAGGGTTACCTCAGATTACAGTAGACAATAGGTGCAGGAGTAGGCCATTCAGCCCTTCGAGCCTGCACCGTCATTCAATATAATCATGGCTGATCATTCCTAATCAGTATCCTGTTCCTGCCTTATCTCCATAACCCTTGATTCCACTATCTTTGAGAGCTCTATCCAACTCTTTCTTAAATTAATCCAGAGAGTGGGCCTCCACTGCCCTCTGGGGCAGAACATTCCACACAGCCACCACTCTCTGGGTGAAGAAGTTTCTCCTAATCTCTGTTCTAAATGGCCTAACCCCTATTTTTAAGCTGTGTCCTGG
>NC_057738.1:7784703-7936101 GCF_004010195.1 Chiloscyllium plagiosum | reverse complement strand
TTTCCCTGGTGTCGAGGAGTCCAGAACTAGAGGACATAGGTTTAGGATGAGAGGGGAAAGATATAAAAGAGACCTAAGGGGCAACCTTTTCAAGCAGAGGGTGGTACATGTATGGAATGAGCTGCCAGAGGAAGTGGTGGAGGCTGGTACAATTGCAACATTTAAGAGGCATTTGGATGGGTATATGAATAGGAGGGATATGGGTCGGGTGCTGGCAGGTGGGACTTGATTGGGTTGGGATATCTGGTCAGCATGGATGGGTTGGAACGAAGGGTCTGTTTCCATGCGGTACATCTCTGACTCTAAGTAGTCCTAGGAGAGTTAAGACATAATGTCAACCTGTCTGCATTTGCTAGCTTCTAGCCACTGGTTAGAGAACTAAAAGCAGAACTGCTACTCACTCTGTTAATCAACAGATTTTGTGTTTTATAACTTAGAGAGAAAGCCAAACCACTCTCCTATTCCCAAGTACAGAGGAACCTCTAATATCCGGCATGCAATTATCAGATTTTTGGATTATCAGGACAAGATCGCAAAGTCCCGATGCTTGGCTAAACTGCGTTATCTGAACAATTATCTGAACATCTGATTATCTGAACAAAATACTCCCTGCCTTGGTCTTTTGGATAATCGAGGTTCCTCTGTACTTATAAAATCTCTTCTGAGGAAGGGTCACCATAACAGAAATGTTAACTTTTCAAAACCAAGTCTTCACAGCTGCTGCCAGACCTGTTGAGCTTTGTCAGCAACTTCATTTTTTGTTTTTGACTTACTTGCAAAATCTACATCGGTCACTTTGATTGATTTGTGAGTCAATGAAATATGCTCAGAAGTTACAGAATATATGTATTTTAAATTCTTCAAGATTACACTTAAATGATGTTTTAAAAAAATGTAAGTTTATAGGAAAATGAAATACTGGCTTATTTTATTCTAAATTTATGAATCAGTATTCATAAAACACTGGACAACAGCATTTTTGAGAATCAAGGGGTTTACCAGTTGATATTTCTAGCCAATTTGATGACTTGCACTGTAATATGAATTCAAATAACTACCTTACATTTTCATTCTGATTTGTATTAATTGTAGAAACCATCGCAATGAGCAGACATATGGTGCATTCCCCTGTACTTATAGTGGAATTCTAAAGGGTGTCTTATAAAAATGCTCGCTGAATCCTGACCAAAGGAAAGCAAATTTACATAATCAGATCTTACTCAAATTTACTGCAGCTATTGTCATGAAATGAAAGACAACTAAGATCAACAAACAGTACATGTGATTAAATAGTCTGATAACTAGAATTGTCAAGGACAAGTTCACATGTCTGTTATTATTGCTGGCACTTGATAGCAAAACCAGAGCTCTGATCATTTGCAAAAGCACCTGTCCTGCAATTTGAGGAATCTTTCACTGGAAATACAAGTGTCATGTGATTAAAAAAAAATACGTTAGTATTATTCATGAAATTGGATTCCACAGTTAAGTTAAAGGGGTTTTGGTTTTCAATACTGTGAAGATTTGATCAGTTTCTTTTCAAAGAAGGATCAGAAAGTAATTTGGAACAGTGAACCAAAGACAGTCTAAGAAACCACACGACTTAAGCTAAAAGACTCAACAAGATACATTGTGAGCCAACTATTGCTTACTGTTGACTTGCTTCTATAGCATATAGAAAAAGAGATGGCCAGAGCCTACAAGCAGGTTGCATCATCTAGAAGAAATGTTCCATTACTGCAGATGGGAAGGGTTTAGTTTGTAGAATTTCTCAGGATAGAGCTGGAAATAAATCTTAAACAGTTTTAGCAGCCTTAAAGTTGTCAAAGTCAAAGAAAAGTTATTGTGATAGCTTGTCTGTGTATCTCAAAGAAAGATAGAGAGCCTCACATTCGGTAAAGGTGCAGAAAATGACTAAAAGGAAATGCTTGCAAACTTACCCAGTTGAGTAAGAAATTAATGAATGAAGATTTGAGTGATATTTCACTGGGTATGACTGACCGTAAAAGATAACATTGGGAGAAAGGATTGAACCTGATAATGATAAACTCTTTCAAAATGCCACAAATATTTGTACCAACTTAACTTTTCTTTTGTATTCTTGTGTTCTTGTGACCTTGTGTTCTTTTATTGAAATATGTGACTTTATTCAACGAGTGACCAACATGGCAGCCAAGTTTCCTATCAAACCATGAAATTCACTCTGGAATCTAACTTGATAAGCATGCCATCAGCAGGGATTATGACAACCGCTATTTGGCAAATCATTGGTAAAAGCAGAGGTTCAATTCAAATCTGTTTTCGAAATGCTCTGAGGAATTTGGAAAAAGAGGTTTGGCATTTTTTTTCTTAATAGTTTGAGGAAGGACGTCATTCAGCTTGGGCCGAAGTCAATTATTTGTAGGGCCAATACATGAAAAGGGAAACATGAAAACTTTCCTGCCTGGATCAGTGTTAACAACTATCAGTGTAACATTTAATGTCAAAATGAGTGTTGTGTGATATGAGTTTTCACAAGTTCAGGCATGGCTAGAAATTTTGAATGAAAGATCAGCAAATGTCGGAGAGACTCTGCACATCACGTAAAGACATAGAAGTCTCACAATTGTTCAATCTAAGATTGTTCATTACAGCTGAATGATTCATAACTGCTTCAATTAGATGTAAAATTTATAATCATACCATCAAGAATTAAAAGTATGCCAATTTATTTAATTCAATTTGTGTTTTAATCCTTAACTTTCAACACTTAATGGTATCACATGAAGTCATGTCACTAAAATATAAAAACTTACTTTGACTCCATTCGTGTTACCTTCTTGGTGAAAAATTCATCCACCCCCTCATCAATTCTACTCATAAGGCCATTCTGTTCACCCTCCTGCGAATCTGTGGAAAGCTGACAAAGAAATTCATTGCTTTAATTTTAGTCCAGAAATATTTACCTTATAGAAGGTAGGAACAAATTACTGCAGATGCTGGAATCTATGCAAGGCATCTTTTTCCCAGAACAGTTTATGCAAATCAAGTTGTAAAACTTCAGCCTGTGATTCACAAGGTTCAAGGTCATTGTCTACAAACTCAGCTACTGTTCGAAGTGCATGTTTTGCCAGATTTTGGCCAAAGTTGCTAAATGGGAGACCACCATAGACTAACTACCAAGTCTTAAAAGACATACAAAGAATAACATGGGTCCATTGTTCGACAATGTGCAAGTTTAATCATTTGCAAGAGATGACCACCTATTACAAAAAAAACAAATAAGAATAAAACTAAATGCTGATTACCTATTGCGGGTATTTGATACGTCTCCACTCACTTTTGGACTATAGTTCAGTTGCTGTGCACAAATTAAACTTCTGCATTCTAGTGGAAGGTGAGAATGAGGGGAAAGAACAATATCTGGGATAGACCTTTTCAAAAATTCACATCAATCTTTAGGCATGGATGATCATGGTCAATCTATCGGATTATCTTGCCAAATCCACTGTATATACACTTTGGTTCTGAACCACAGGCTAACCTTTTGACCAAAGGTGGAAAAAGAAAATTTGGACTGACAGAAAACAAAGCAATTCACCTTAACCAGGTAACATACTAAGCTGTGCAGAGTGAAGCTTTAGATATGTAGACAAAAGGACAGTCACACAGGATTATGTTAATGGCAATTAATCAAACAATTTTACTGGTCTGTTGAACCCACACAGAGAAGTGAGGACCAAAAGGAGCCCAAATCTAGGAAGGACGTCTCGGAAGACATTTGCTTTTGAAATATGAACCTCACAATTGTACATGGTTGATAATAAGAATAGGTTGACTCAAGAATTAACTTCTAAGGTGACTATAAAAATATCATGACATCCCCAAGGCATTACAGTATTAACTTATATAACTGGTAGTCATTCACTGAAATTATGGTCAGCAGCAGATGATAGTTCTTGTCGCATCAATCATAACCTATATGATTTGACAGATCATAAGAAAGGATGGATGAGGAAAGTTCAGACAACCAGAACTATTTATTTTCATGGGAGATGGTATTAATCATGACACAAAGTAAACTGTTTCTCAGTTAGAGGTATAGGCTTTGAAATGCAGGTATGATTAGTTACTGGAGAAAGAAAGTCTGGCTTTGCAATTCTTGTCCTACTCTGAGATTGCAATTGCAGTAGTTGACATGCCTCAGTGAATCCTTACTTACTGAAGTGCAGCTATCTCATCTTCTTGTTTTTTTTACAGTCTCAGAAGGAGAACTTCAGTCTGAACATGGCTTTTTTGCCAAAAGCCATTACTTACCCTCCATGTTTGCCTTCCAACAGTTTGGCTGCATTGTATGGCTTCTTTGCATTTTAAGTTATGCTGGAATCCAAGGGGACTGTCTATTAGCGTTTGAGAGCAACTGGGGTTGTACAGGTGCTCTGAAGTCAACAAAAAAATCCTTTGACACTAAGCACGCTACACCCTGGAGCTTTTTGCAATTTAAAACAATTATAGAAAGTACCAAGTATTTGTAGAATCATAGCAACCAAAATCAGTCATTAACTAACCTGCAAGTAATTAATGGTCTCACTAAATAAACACTGACGTGGATGAGGAGTTCCTTCTATCTTTTGTCTCTCAAGGTCAGCAGACACTAAAATCTCAAATAAACATCTCATAAAAATAGAAACCTTTAAAGATCTAAAAAGTAACTACTGATTAAGATATATTTCCTGCAATTAACATTCCAAATGCTTTTGCTACTTTGAAGCCATTCTTTTTGAATACTGTTACCACTGAAGTCTACAGAGAGCCTCATTCTGTACAGAGAATGTCATTCCACCATGAAACTACTTTTCAGCTAACAACTACTGCCCTGATAATATACACTGCTATTAATGACCACAGAAGAAGAGTTGCACTGTGCTGATATTGGGCACAATTAATCAGTGGTCTTAAATGAATACAAAATTCAACAGAATGAGTTTTGATCCATTGAACACAAAAGACTTACAGCTGTCTTGCTTGCTGGTAACTTCTTGTTCCTCTTGGGTCGAGATTTTGTGTAATGCTCCAGTTTCTTTACCTCTTCTGAGGGTAGTTCAGTCATCATACTGCTGGGCCGTGATGACCGTTCTTGCTTGCTGTAAATACTTGAAGCAGGGGTTGAGTCGTCAAAATGGACTGGGATCTCCTCCAGGGCCCTATCCAGGTCAAATTCCATTTCTGCACAAAAGAACAGAATTTACTATAATAATAACTAACATGAAAACAACTTTATGGTGTTTTATTTCCCTAGTGTTTTATTTTTCATAGATAGAAAATAAATCTGACCAAGTGCACAAAGAGGCAAATATTGGCAACGGAGAACATTTTAAAAGTGAAGTAAAACTTTAGAGCCAGTTAACAGTTAGCTACAAGTGAGTGTAATTGCCTATCAGTGAAGAAGGGCTCATGCTCGAAACGTCAATTTTCCTGCTCCTTGGATGCTGCCTGACCTGCTGCGCTTTTTCAGCAACACATTTTCAGCTCTGATCTCCAGCATTTGCAGTCCTCACTTTCTCCTATCAGTGAAGTTTGATGATCCAAGATGCAATTTCTTTTATTCATTCACAGGATGTGGAGCTCGCTGGTTAGACAGGCATTTATTGACCATTCCAGGTCAGTTAAGAGCCAGCTACATGGATCTGAAGTCACATGTAGGCCAGACCAGGGCAGCAATTTCCTTCCCCAAGGGACACTGGCAAACCAGAATCTTCATTCCAGAGTTTTACTGAATTCAAACTCCATCTGCCAAGGAGGGTTTCAAACCTGGGTCTCCTGAACACTGCCTGGATTAATATGTTAGCGATAATACCACTGGGGAACTGTGGTGCTTGATTTTGACAAACAGCTACAAGATGCTTGCTATCTGTGATGAGAAAAGAACTACAAGGTACAGGTATCCTCCACTTTTCAAACGTTTGCTTTATGCCAACTCGTTTTTCTGAAAGAACTACTTTAGAGGATTTTTGCTTTTATGAGAATAGATTCCCTACAGTAGGGAAACAGGCCCTTCGGCCCAATAAGTCCATCCCAACCCTCCGAAGAGTAACCCAACCAGACCCATTTCCCTACCCTTTATTTACCTCTGACTAATGCACCTAACACTATGGCAATTTAGCATGGCCAATTCATCTAAGTTGCAGATCTTTGGACTGTGGGAGGAAACCGGAGCACCTGGAGGAAACCCATGCAGTCACAGGGAGAATGTGCAAACTCCACACAGACAGTCGCCCGAGGCGGGAATTGAACCCAGGTCCCTGGTGCTGTGTGGCAGCAGTGCTAACCACTAAGCCACTGTACTGCCTTTAAGAAAAAGCGTGCGCAGTGAGAGCAGCACCACCAAGAGTCTTCCCCGGGAACTACACTCAGCATCAAGCCGTCATAACTTTGAACTGTGCCTGTGAGCACCTGTGCTTTATCTCGATTTATTTAGTGCATCCATTAGCAAGATGTGTCCTTAGGTATCCTGTACCTCCCACCACCCCAACCTCCAACTGCCTTAACTGTATGTTAATGTTAGTTTAGGTTTTTTGTGTTATTTGGTATGATTTGGTAAGTTATTTTTTGGGTCTGAGAATGCTCAAACATTTTTCCCGTATAAATTAATAGTAATTGCTTCTTTGCATAATGCCATTTTGGCTTACAAACTGTTTCATAGGAACGCTCTACTTTCAGATAGTGGGGGACTCCTGTAAATGGACTTAAATGACCATAATACCATAGTTCAGAAAACCGTTCAGGTGGGAGGACTGAAAAGGAATGTGGTAGTGATAAAGAACTGTATAGTCAGTTCTATTCAGGTTACAAAATTAAAAATCACACAACACCAGGTTATAGTCCAACAGGTTTAATTGGAAGCACTAGCTTTCGGAGCGACGCTTCTTCGTCGGGTGGTTGTCATGATTATTCAGGTTATGTTGCCTGCATAAAGACATCTCCTTGCAACTGGAGAACACCTTTGAAGTCATAGGAGAATGGTGAGGATTATCTTTTCATGGTGCATGAAAGAAACATTAATAACATTATTAATGAGATTAAAGTTAAAAGTAAGCAAGTTAAAAGTAGGGCCTCCCACCCACTGACTTCCTGTAACCTTACACCAGCAGAGCAAAATCAGGTAAGCTTTCTTTTCTCTTTCGTTTCTTAGTATGGGACATTAGCAGGGATGGCAGTGCAAGCAGTGCCACGTTCCTCCTGTGGGATGTTTGAGGTGAGGGATACCATTAGTACTCCAGCTGAGTACACCTGCAGGAAGAGCACCCAACTCCAGCTCTTTGAAGGGCGTGTTAGGGAACTTGAGTTGGAACTGGATGAATTCAGGATCATTCGGGAGGCAGAGACAGTTATAGATAAAAGCTACAGGGAGGTGGTTACTCCTAGAAATGCAGGTAGTTGGGTGACTGTTAGAAGGGGTGAGAAGCAGTCAGTGCAGGGATCCCCTGTGGCCGATGCCCTCAACAACAAGTATACCATTTTGGATACTGTCAGGGCAGGCGGCTTGCCAGGGGTATGCCATGGGGTACAGGTCTCTGGCACAGAGTCCGTCCCTGTTGTTCAGAAGGGAGAGGGGGAAAGGAGTAGAGCATTAATCATTGGGGACTCCTTAGTTAGGGGACAGACAGGAGGTTCTGTGGGAATGAGAGAGACTCACGGTTGGTGTGTTGCCTCCCAGTGTCAGGGTTCGTGATGTCTTGGATCGTGTTTTCGGGATCCGCAATGGAAAGGGGAGCAGCTCCAATTCGTGGTCCACATAGGCACCAATGACATAGTTAGGAAAAGGGATGGGGATTTGAGACAGAAATTCAGGGAGCTAGTGTGGGAGTTTTTGTCTCTGGTTTGTTGCCCGTGCCACGTGCTAGCGAGATGAGGAATAGGGAGAGAGAGCAGTTGAACACGTGACTACAGGGATGGCGCAGGAGGGAGGGATACAGATACCTGGCTAACTGGGGGTCATTTTGGAGTAGGTGGGATCTCTACAAATGGGGTGGTCTAACACCTGAACCTGAGGGGTACCGATATCCTGAGGGTGGGGGTGGGGGAGATTTGCTAATGCTCTTTGGGAGGGTTTAAACTAATTCAGCAGGGGGGTGGGAACCTAAAGTGTTCAGGAGGTTGAGAGTAGTGAGGTCAGAAATTAGGTTTCAAGGTCGTAGGAGTGTACCAGCAAGCAGGAAGGTAGTTTGAAGTATGTCTACTTCAATGCCAGGAGCATCTGGAATAAGGTGGGTGAACATGCAGTATGGGTTGGTACCTGGGACTTCGATGTTGTGGCAATTTCAGAGCCATGGATAGAGCAGAGACGGGAATGATTGCTGCAGGTTCCAGGGTTTAGATGTTTCAGTAAGAACAGAGAAGATGGTAAAAGAGGGGGAAGTGTGGCACTGTTAATCGAGGACAGTATTACGGTGGCAGAAAGGATATTTAATGAGGACTCGTCTACAGAGATAGTATGGACTGAGGTTAGAAACAGGAATGGAGAGGTCACATAGGCATCCAATTAGTTCCAGAGATGTAGAGGAAAGGATTGCAAAGATGGTTTTGGAGTGAAAGTAACAGGGTAGTTGTTATGAGGGACTTTAACTTTCCAAATATTGACTGGAAACGTTATAGTTTGAGTATTTTAGATGGGTCAGTTTTTGTCCAATGTGTGCAGAAGGGTTTCCTGACACAGTATGTAGACAAGCCAACAAGAGGGGAGGCCACATTGGATTTGGCACTGGGTAATGAACCAGGCCAAGTGCTAGATTTGGAGATAGGTGAGCACTTTGGTGATAGTTACCACAATTCGGTTAAGTTTACTTTAGCAATGGAAAGGGATAGGTATACACCACAGGGCAAGAGTTATAGCTGGGAGAAAGGCAATTATGATGCAATAAGGCAAGATTTAGGATGCCTAGGATGAGGAAGGAAACTGCAAGAGAAGGGCACAATTTAAATGTGGAGCTTGTTCAAGGAACAGCTATTGCAGGTCCTTGAAAAGTATGTACCGTCAGGCAGGGAGGAAGTGGTCGAGCAAGGGAACTGTAGTTTACTAAAGTAGTTGAATCTCTTGTCAAGAGGAAAAAGGAGGCTGATGTAAAGATAAGAAGTGAAAGCTCAGTTCGGGCACTTGAGAGTCACAAGTTAGCCAGGAAAGACCTAAAGAGAGAGCTAAGAAGAGCCAGGAGGGAACATGAAAAGTCTTTGGCAGACAGGATCAAGGGAAACCCAAATGTAACTAAAGGAATGTCAGAAATAAAAGAATGGCAAGGGCAAGATTAGGGCCAGTCAAGGACAGTAATGGGAAGTTGTGTGTGGAATATTTTTCATCAATATTCACACAGGAAAAAAACAATGTTGTTGAGGAGAATACTGAGATACAGGCTATTAGATTATTCAGGACTGAGATTCAGAAGGAGGAGGTTTTTAGATTAGATTACTTACAGTATGGAAACAGGCCCTTCGGCCCAAAAGGTCCACACCGACCCGCCAAAGCGCAACCCACCCAGACCCATTCCCCTATATTTACCCCTTCACCTAACACTACGGGCAATTTAGCCTGGCCAATTCACCTAACCTGCACATTTTTGGACTGTGGGAGGAAACGGGAGCAAACCCGGGGAGAAAGTGCATACAGTCGCCTGAGGCGGGAATTGAACCCGGATCTCTGGCGCTGTGAAGCAGCAGTGCTAACCACTGTGCAACCGTGCCGCCCAATTGTTAGCAATTCTGGAAAGCGTGAAAATAGGTAAGCCCCCTGGGCCGGATGGGATTTATCCTAGGATTCTCTGGGAAACCAGGTGGAGATTGCCGAGCCTTTAGCTTTGATCCTTATGTCATCATGGTCTACAAGAATAGTAGCAGAAAACTGGATGATAGCAAATGTCCCCTTGTTCAAGAAGGGGAGTAGCGACAACCCTGGAAATTATAGGCCAGTGAGTCTTACTTCAGTTGTAGATAGGTTATAAGAGATAGGATTTATCATCATCTAAGAAAGGAATAATTTGATTAGGGATAGTCAGCACGGTTTTGTGAAGGGTAGGTCATGCCTCACAAACTTTATTGAGTTCTTTGAGAAGGTGATCAAACAGGGTAAAAGCAGTTGATGTGGGTATATGGATTTCAGTAAAGCCTTTGATAATGTTCCCCGCAGTAGGAGGCATAGGATTGAGGATGATTTAGCGGTTTGCATTGGAAATTGGCTCGCTGAAAGAAGACAGAGGGTGGTGGTTGATGGGAAATGTTCATCCTGGAGTTCAGTTACTAGTGGTATACCATAAGGATCTGTTTTGAGGCCATTGTAGTTTGCCATTTTTACTAATAGCCTGGATGAGAGCGTAGAAGGATGGGTTAGTAAATTTGCGGAATACACTAAAGTCGGTGATGTTGTGGACAGTGTGGAAGGATGTTGCAGATTATAGAGAGACATACATAAGGTGCACAGCTGGGCTGAGAGGTGGCAAATGGAGTTTAATGAGGAAAAGTGAGGTGATTCACTTTGGAAGGAGCAACAGGAATAGAGAGTACTGAGCTAATGGTAAGGGTCTTGGTAGTGTGGATAAGCAGAGACGTTTCTGTGCCATTTGCATAGATCCCTGAAAGTTGCCACTCAGGTTGATAGGGTTGTTAAGAAGGTGTATGGTGTGTTAGCTTTTATTGGTAGAAGGATTGAGTTTTGCAGCCATGAGGTCCATGTTGCAGCTGTACAAAGCTCTGGGGCAGCCGCACTTGGGGTATTGCATAGAGTTCTGGTCACCGCATTGTAGGAAGGATGTGGCAGCGATGGAAAGGGTGCAGAGGAGATTTACCAGTATGTTGCTTGTTATGGAGGGAAGGTCTTATGAGGAAAGGTTGAGGGACTTGAGACTGCTTTTGTTAAAGAGAATAAGGTTGAGAGGTGACTTGAGAGGCATACAAGATGATCAGAGGATTAGATAGGGTGGACAGCGAGAGCTTTTTTTTCCTCGGATGGTGATGGCTAGCATGAGGGGACATAGCTTTAAACTGAGGGGTGATAGATACAGGACAGATATCAGAGATAGGTTCTTTACTCAGAAAGTACTAATGGCGTGGAATACCCTGCCTGCAACAGTAGTGGACTCGCCAAAATTAAGGGAATTTAAATAGTCATTGGATAAATATATGGATGGTAATGTAAGTTAGATAGGTTATAGATTGGTCACTGGATGGTGCAATATCAAGGGCCGAAGGGCCTATACTGTGCTGTAATATTCTATGTTCTAAGTAATAATCTCTGGATTGATACTTTTGCCATGCATGAATTGGCAGAGGGATAAAGAAATTAGCAGGTTAATTCTCTTGCCAAAAGAATGGTGAGAGAGATGGCTGTTGCTTTATGGGTCATTGGCACCAAAACTGGTTAAAATGGGAATTATTCCAAAGGGAGGCTCTTCCTATTAGGACTGGGACTAGGGTCTTGGCTCATCAGAGACCAGGGTTTTGCACCTATAAAGAGGGGATTGGGAAGATTTAGGAAATGGCACATTCAAAAGCAGCTTTGAAGAAGTGTTTTTGGAATAAATAGCTATTGCAAATTTAACTATAACAGAGTAAGGTCCTTCATCAATATCATTGATATACGTCATATATAGTTAAGCCTCTGGCACTGATCACAGCAGAACCCTATCAGGTACAGTTTAAGTTGAAATGCGATACATTTATTCCAATTTTGTTTCTTATTTGTCAATCCTCTATCTATGCTAATACAGCACCTTCAACACAATAAGCTCCTATTTCATTAGGAACCTTTTATGGGGCACCTTTACCAAATTTTTTTTTTGGAAATCCAGGTACATTAGATCTACTAGTCTCCCTTTAGCCACCCTACTTCTTAACATTCTTAAATGAACTCTAATAATTATCAAACATGATTTCCTTTTCACAAAATTATGTTGACTGCCTAATTATATGATTTTCTAAACATCCTGCTACTACTTCCTTAATAATCAGTTCTTGCATTTTTTCCAATTAAAGTTGCTAGACCAGCTGGTTTATAGATTCCTTTTTATGGTCTTCATTCTCCATGTGCAATTCATCCAATTTCCATAATGGTCAGAACTTATGATCCCTATAATAATGTTGGAAAGGAATCCTCTTACAAACTTCTGAAGCTCAATGAAATGTATCCACTCAAACTATCCCCAAAATATATTAAATAGCCATAAAACTGCAGAAAATCATCCTTTTAGAAACCTCTTAAAATACATCAAACTGTCACTCAAAACACAACTGCTTGCGTTTTTTTTGACAGCTGCCCTGTTGAAGTGAACCTGTTACTGTGGTTGAAAGCTTAGCTGAGCAATCATATCAATCTCACTGCACAACAATATCAATGTAACCTCCAGTGATAAATACATTAACATTTGTGGGCAGCACGGTGGCACAGTGGTTAGCACTGTTGCCTCACAGCGCCAGAGACCCGGGTTCAATTCCCGCCTCGGGCGACTGTCTGTGTGGAGTTTGCACGTTCTCCCAGTGTCTGCGTGAGTTTCCTCCAGGTGCTCTGGTTTCCTCCCACAGTCCAAAGATGTGCAGGTCAGGTGAATTCGCCATGCTAAATTGCCCATAGTGTTAGGTAAGGGGTAAATGTAGGGGTATGGGTGGGTTGCGCTTCGGCGGGTCGGTGTGGACTTGTTGGGCCAAAGGGCCTGTTTCCACACTGTAATGTAATGTAATGTAATCTAATTTGTGAACAGTGGAGAAAATAGCCACCTGCTGTATTGCTCCAGAGGCTGGACAAATGGCTGATGTGATTAAAACACAGGGTGCAACTGACACAGTAAAATCTGAATCATCACAACATTGTTCAACGCAGAATAGCACTTTACCAACAGATGATGTATTCTGATGCATTTGAAGACTTTCCCATTTTTAGAATGCTGGTCAATTTAAAGGTCACTCAGGATTTCTAAACCAAGCCCCTCAAAATTCACTTCACGAGGAACATATTTAACATACACCATTATTTTATAACACACGAGTTGGCAACAGTTTTAAAACTGCGTCAACACTTTTCTTACCTTCATATGAAGGATTCCCCTATGGTTCATAAATCCACTGAGATTCATTGAGTCATAGTGCCACCTAATTCCATGAAAAATAGTTGGGTGTCTAAACTCCCAGGCCTAACAACGCAGCCAGACGTGGATGTAAGCTGAAGGTATGTTATCTTATGCTGCCCCAAGTAGCTGACAAAAGGAATGGGGATGGGATTTTAAGAATCAGGATGGACTCATCATTCTTCTAGCCCAACCACCTTTATTGCAACATAAGTGGATGAATGAACATATGGTCAAGTAATCCAAATCCATATCCTTTCCTGTCCTGACCAACATTCCTCACTCAACCACAACCATCAAAACACAGGGTCAATTATTGCATTTTTGTCTAATTTTGCTCTGTAAACATTAGCTGTTATGTTTGCCAATAAATTAATAGTGACAACATCACAATTCACTTGGAGCCCATGGGAATGTCTAGTGACTCCAAATAAACACAAGAATCTTCCTTCTGTGTCATCCATCTCTCCATCTCATAATTTCCACTGTGCTACGATTCCCACTGATGATACTACTGAACAAAATAAAACAAAATGATGGAACAGCAGATGCTGTAAATCAGAAACAAAAACAGAAATTGCTGGAAAATCTCAGCTGGTCTGGCAGGATCTGTGGAGAGAAAAGGAGTTAATGTTTCAATTTGAGTGACCCTTCCTCAGAAGAGAGTAAAGGTCATTGTCCTGAAAAAGTGTTCACTAGACCTGAAGCATTAACTCTCATTTCTCCCCACAAATGCTGCCAGACCTGCTGAGATTTTCCAGCAATTTCTGTTTTTGATACTACTGAACAAGTCAGATACCAGAATGAAATCTAGCTCTGTAGATCATGCATTTGTCTATTTCATTTTTGTTAAGATGGTAGTCAGTGGTAAAGACTTATGCCCAAAACATCGATTCTCCAGCTCCTCAGATGCTGCCTAACCTGCTGTGCTTTTCCAGCACTACTCTCAACTCTGATTTCCAGCATCTGCAGTCCTCACTTTCTCCTAGTCAGTTACTGAAGCATAATCACTGCTGAGTTTCTTAAACAGCAGAAGTGTGTTACA
Organism: Chiloscyllium plagiosum; assembly: GCF_004010195.1. Lineage (NCBI taxonomy): Eukaryota > Metazoa > Chordata > Chondrichthyes > Orectolobiformes > Hemiscylliidae > Chiloscyllium > Chiloscyllium plagiosum. The sequence goes on along the minus strand of NC_057738.1, from coordinate 7,921,974 downwards.
TAAATAAAACAGAGTGTTCTTAAAATGTGCAGCAAAGTCTTATCCTGTTTCCCAACACTATCTGTTACACAGACTCAAATCCATATAAACTACTCTTTTATATTGAATCTGTAAGTTTGATTTAACTAATTTTCCTCAGTTTTCTCCTGTGAACGGGAAAATCTTCTCACATGAATACTCCCAAAACTGAAAGCTTAGACTTTCTCAATTTTTCATAACCTGATGGTGTCTGACCAAACATGTCTGGTTTGAAAACTTCACAAACTAAAAACTTTTCTACTGAGGTAACTGCATTTCATCAACAGTTCCACACTCCTTTCCGGGAGAAAAACTATATTTCTGATTGCAGTGAAGTTTCCAAAAACTCTCAATTTGAGTTTCCTAAGCTAAAATCAAGCCCTGATTATTCTGAACCCAACAAAGGAATGATATTCAATATTTACCTACCTGTTGTAAATCACCACAACAAAAACTATTTTCCATTAAAATTACAGGGGATCCCTGCTCTCTGACATATACCGGATTAGGTTACTGCTCTGGAAAGAATATCTAACCTAGTTACTCTTTAAACCCTTCACAAAAATAACTAACCATAAGTTCTAAAAATCATGTTAATATATCCACATATACAACAAACACCCTTTATCACAGCTGGCTCTTACCGATTCACTTCTTTTCCTGCTGATGACTAAGATTCAAGTCTTCCTCTTTTCAGTTCAAGTTTGAGTCCTTTTTGGATACACTCATCATTTTTCTCTACTCTCGCATTAGGAGTTGTGTGATGTACCCAACAGCCCTTCAATATAAATCCAATCTAATTTACTCTTTTGGTGTTTTTGCTCAATTTTCCTCCAAAACCCTTTTCCCTCTTCCTCTCTGTTATTACCTAAAAAACTGAATCATCACCTCTTTCCAAATATCTTGCTTGCAAGTAAGACTCATCGAGATCATAGTATCATCATAAATTAATCCATTGATAATCGTGAGTATGACTAAAACATAACTTATCTAAGATATTTGATATTCTAATATTTTATTACTGATGGTATATTGTCATCACAGGCTGCTTTGCTTAACATTTTTCTAGTCCAGACAACTTCTTTGTACTTCTCTTCTCAGTCCATCACTTATACCTTCAGCATGTTTCATCTTTAAGAATGTCCTTCAGTACGTCTCTGCCACAGCTACTCTGAAGACCTTAATATCTATTGTGTCCCCAAGTCCTCAATGTTTATTTCACTGAAATTTATTCCCTATTTTTCTCATTTAGGCTTTGCACAAAACAATTCCTCAACTGTTTAGTTTAACATATGTCCAAATGCTCTACAACATCCTGTACAACTGGTTGATTGCACATCAAGGCACCACTGCAGTCACAGCCTTCTCTCTGCTGCTGTTTACCTCCTAGTAACTGCTGAACAACTCTTCTTTCAGGTTGTTGATAGCCTCAGCCTCCGTGCTTCCTGATACAACATTCATACCTGTGGTGTTAATTCTTAAATATCAGTTTGCAGCATGCTGCAGCACACAGAGTATTAATGGCCTGGTCATGACCATCATGAGCATTGTTGGCTCTCCATGTACAAATACTATTCTGGATAGTAGCAAATTCCCTCTTCCCAGCACAGCCCTCCTCTTGTCTCCCAGCTTTCCTATTAAAGTCACCTAAAGCCCAGTGTTAAGAAGATCTTGAATTGCTATTTCAAAGGTTGCCTGCCTACTTTCTTCCTTCCCCAATAATTGATAATACATTTCAGTTTCTTCTCATTGTTTTTTATCCAACTAAATGTTAGCAAGATCAAAGTCATTATTGCTAACGGCAAGTACTTCTGTTTCTGTTTGGCCTAGTCACCAAATCAGCTACTCACCCAGTCTGAGCACATGTCATAAGGCTTCTATCATATTCATCAGTAAACTTGTTTTTATCTACCTCAACATCATACTTATCCATCCTCATCTCATTCCTACTGTTGCTGAAACTCTTATAATGTCTCTGTCAGCTTCCATTATCAATTTTGACATCTGTTGATCTTAAAACCATGTCTCAAATTACCTCCTAACTTTTCCGTTTCAACTGATTGATTTAAATTTCTTCATATTCAACTAAATTGCGTTTGTCATGTTTTCTTGCATAAATAAAGATAGTGTTCAGATGAGACTGTTATATACAGCCAGGGTGTGGATGATTACCTAACCTGCAGTGATGGTACTTAACTGCTAATGATTGGAAATGCTCTGCAAATGGCAGCTTGCCATTAATTTGGCAGATTGTTCAAATGCTGTAAAAGTTGAAATCTGTTTCATGAATGATGATGACCATACTATAGAATTTCTTACTGATCTACATCACTCATGACTTGCTGAAACCAAACTAAATTTGGAAGTCTTTGCCGCCCTGGTTTTCAGCTTTCCGGGAATTGAAGCTTATGTGAGTTTTGTTTCTTTCATTTATCAACTTGGTTTCCGTCCTTCAAAATATCAATGTCAATGCATAAGGCAAGCATTTATCTTCTTCAAGAGCCTATCATGTTGAATGTGTGAACATAAGAAATAGGAAGTGGAGTATTTAATGCTATGAGTCTGCTCTGCAATTAAAGATTACGCCTGCATTTCCACCATTTCTCACTAGACCTATGTCCTGAATTCTCTCAGTATTTAAAAAAAAATTACCAATTTACTGAATATACTGAACAACCACTGTTCATTGAGGTAGAGAATTCCAAAGATTTACAGCATTTTAAGTGAAGAAATTGCTTATGTCAACCCCCTTATTCTGATCCCTTTTTGTATGATGATCACGTGTTCTAGATTGGCCAGCAAAAGCAAACATTTTCTCAGCCTGTACCTTGTCAAATGCTTTAAGAATTTTAGAAGTTGCAATTGAATTCTTCTCACTGTTTGAGACTTTAGTGAATACAAGTCTAATCTTTCTGCTTAGGACAAGTATCTCATTGCAAACATCAGGCTAGTGAACCTTCATGACAATTTCTAGGGTAGAAATATACTAAGGTTAGGAAACCTAAATGGCATAATTTTTACAAAGTGAATAACTTTATTATCATAGAGTCCCCACAGCGTGGAAACAGGCCATCTGGCCCAAAAAGTCCACAGTGACCTTCTGAAGAGCATCCCACCCAGACTCATGCCCTCCCTGCAACCCTGGACTTCCCATGGGCAATCCACTTAAATTACACACCCTTGGAAACTACAGGCAGTTTAATCTGGTCAATCTACCTAACTTGCACTTCTTTAGTCTCTGGGAGGAAACCCACGGAGGCACAGGGAGAATGTGCAAAATCCACGCAGACAAGCGCCTGAGGATGGAATCTAACCCAGGTTCCTAGTGCTGTGAGGCAGCAGCGCTAACCACAAAGCCACCATGCCACCCAGAGCCACTGTACTTTGCCATATTCTATTTGCTCACAGAACCCAAGTCTCTTCCCCACCAGCTCTTCATATCTTTCGCATTACTGACGTTATCAGCACTGCATTGTCGGCAAACTTGGATGCGACATTCATCCAAGTCAATTCATATAGATTGTAAATAAAGGTGGCTCAAGAACTGATCCTATTGCTTTATTACTTACAGCCTGATAGCCCAAGAATGGCCTTTTTATTCCTCGTCTGTTTTCTGTCCATTGAGCAACCCTCAATCCCTTCAAATGTACGCACCCAATCCCATAAATCTTAATTTTGAATCATAACACCTTAACCAAATGCTTATTTAAAATTCAATTATCTGAACGGAAACACAGTTTGAAGGAAAGCCTGAAAGTGAAAATTGTACAAATAACAACAATTAATGTTGTTTTTGAAATATTTTTGCAAATTGTTCTAACAATAATACAAATATACAAGTTAATTCAAAATCCACCAAAGACCAGTTAGAACTACTACAAAAGACTGAAAAGGGACTGCTTGTTATTAAACTTTAATACACAGGAGAGAGGGAGGCAACATAACCGAGGCGTCATTCTTTCAAAGAAATGGAGTGTGTCCTATGTGGTTTTATTACCATTTGATAAAGCTATATTCATTTGTGTGTAATGGTTGCAGAAATCTCATCCTTCTTCACTGCAATTATTGTATTTCAACTTTTATTTTGCTTCTTTCATTGAATATATTAAAATTAGAGAAAGTTAAGTAAACAATATATTCACATAAAAGTTAAATAGGGAATCTTTCATTTTTTAAAAAAGGTTTTCTTTCAATATGTTAAATTTCTGCAAGTATGCTAAAGTAGAAAATTAAATATTCCATTTTGTGATAATCTACTTATTATAAACCTAGTTTAAAGAAAACTGCAGTGCTATTAGACAATATCCCAAAATACTGGATTTGAATCACTATTTTATTCAAACAGTTCTCTATAAATTGTTTATCTTAAAAGGTAAATTTTAGTTGTGTTTCTAAAAGTTATTTTTTTTTAAAAACGTCAATACGGAGGGAATAAAAATTGCTTAATTTCAATAAGATGAACACAGGTGAAAACCGCTTAACCACCCAACCACTAGATGGGAGTGTTTAGACATGAGCACCTCACTGGAGTCTTCAGCAGGGAGTAAAACAAAATTATTTTCTGATGAGAATGTTGTGATTAATTAGAAATAAACCTATCCATTTCCTGTTGCATCTGAAACTTGTACGGTTACAAATTACGCCAATGACAAATGAAAAAAAGAGACCCCAGTATTAGTGCAAAATATTGGATGGCTTTCTCAACTCAGTATTTAGCTCAAAGTTACTTGAGGAAAATTACCACAATTTTAGTCGTTATTTTCTTTAATTTGCTTTCTGACAATATTTCCAACAACTCTTTCCTTAGAAATATATCTGAAAGCTAAATTTAAGAATAATGATCAACACCAGGTTCAAGTGATCTTATTTAACTTCTACACAAAAACTAAATTGAACATGTGCTTCTTCATTTACCAAATGCTCTGGAAACAGGGCGGAGCATTCTACTGTGGATACTTTTCCTCTTCGACTTGGGGGTCATCTGCCACACAAAACAGAAGTTCAGTTAATCACTGAAGCATAAGTTCTTAAACATTGTATACCGTGCATGTATCGCATACATCATTTTAGAACACTTTTGGATGCACTCCTAAATACATACACAGGCTTCAGATGCATTTTTTTGTTTTAAAACTGCATACTCCTCCATGCACCATTCTAATGGCTAAGGTATCTTGTGCACATTTTATTTAGAGAGATTGTTCAAACTTAACACATAATAATAGGGTAAACGTTGAGAAGATGTTCCCAGTTGTGGGGAATCTTGAACAAGGGTACACAGTTTTCGATTAAGTGGACACTTATTTAAAATTGAGATACGAGAGGGAATTTCTTTTTGCAGAGGGTAGTGAATGTCTGGAATTTTTACCCCAGAGGGTTGTGCAGGCTGGATCAAAATGTATTTAAAGAGGAGGTAGATTTTTGAAATGTTAGGGATTTGACTGCTGAGGTCCTAGCATGAAAGAGCTGTTGAAACCTGGAGCAGATCAGCTATGATCTTGTAGAGTGACAAGGATAGGCTTGAGGGGCCGAATGGCCTTCCCAAGCTCCAATTCTTATGTTCTTATAACAGAAACCAGAAAGTGAAGATCATGGGACTATTTTGCCCCAAAAATCAAAATCTCTGACTCAACAAAGTAGCACTGAAATAAAAGCTGCACTTCCTTTTACATGTATTCTTCATTTTGGAATGTGCGAGTAAACATAGTGTCCTAGTTTTTTGTTCCCTATTTTGCAATCTGATATCATATGACAGCAAGGTGATGTCTTACCCATCCTTGCAAATCAGGAATCTGCATCGAAATTGTATTTCCATTCTTGATTACAGACAAACTCAAATTTGAAAATGCATTTGGTGAGAAAGGTAACCCATTACAAAGGGCAAAAAACTCTATGTAAAGTCATAAAATAAGGAATCTCATTTCCTATTGTAGAGCTTCAGTCACCTGTTCAGCACAAACAAGTAACTAAAATATACAAAAATGCAACTACATATTAGCACAATGTTAAAATTAATTCTGAGCATAACTACAGCTGTTTTAGAGTCATACAGCACGGAAACAGACCCTTCGTCCAACCAGTCCATACTGAATATAATCCCAAACTATCTATTCAAATTGTCAATTCAACACTAAAGTAATGTAAACTATGCAAAGGTCATGAGATGCAAGGAAAAACATTAGCTCTTATTTTTAAGCAAATTAAGCATTATTTGATATAAACATATTACACATACCATTTAACTTCGCTGTATAAGCACTAAACATGATAAGTGACACCAGAAGTGTGGAAACTGTCCATACTCGACAGGCTTAAAGAAGCAGCAAAACATTCATCTTCAAGCATTTTAAAGACGGAACAAAACATACGGGTTGACCATGACCTTATTCAACTTAAAATTTCAATCTCAGATGAAGTATTAGCAGTCCAAAAGATTTGACTTTCCAGGTTTCTCATAAACCTGAATCCATCTGTACGTTCCAATGAATGTCTCACCGAGAAAAGTGGTGCTTTGTCTCTGAAGAAACAACTACAAAGCTGAAATCACTGGCCTGCAAGATCATAATTCTTTGTAGTCATGAACCAAAAACTAACAAATAGTCTTTTTCAGTTAGATTGGTAAGCTCATTCGATGGAAACTTATTGAAATGCCAGTAGCAGATTCAGTTTGGCAGAAAGAAAGCTTCAGTTGGTCTGAGTGCGTGAAGAGTGAAGCTTTGCCATAGAAACTCGGAGGAGTGCTGTGCCACAACTATCACTTCAATCGTGAAAGCAGATCTGTGTGCATGAGATTTGAAAAGGTCAATCAACTTGTAGAGTTAAAAATTTAGATTATTTAAGGTTTCACTCAAAAAACGAAGGGTCACGAAGGTAACTGCTCCATTGTGCCTCAAGGCTCCTCTGTTCACAAGTATAAAATGTGTCACTCCCGATTCTGACCTAGCCAACTTAATAAGGTGGCCCATCTTTGGACAGCAGAATAATTCTCTACATCAGAGGGCACTGAGTTGTCACTTTGAGCGAAAGCCGTATTACCTGATTAGGTTAGATTAGATTCCCTACACTGTGGAAACAGGCCCTTCGGCCCAACAAGTCCACACCGACCCTCCGAAGAGTAACCCACCCAGTCCCATTTCCCTCTGGCTAATGCACCTAGCACTATGGGCAATTTAGCATGGCCAATTCACCTGCCCTGCACATCTTTGGACCTGTGGGAGGAACCCGGAGCACCCGGAGGACACCCACGCAGACACGGGGAGAATGTGCAAACTCCACACAGACGGTCACCCAAGGCTGGAATTGAACCTGGGACGCTGTTGCTGTGAAATTATCTCCACTAAAAATGATTTCATTAACTTCATCAATCCCTCTTATTTCAGAACGAATTTAGCCAAGGGTTTCCAGATTCATTTTAAGAATGATTTAAGCATAAAATCTTTCACTCGAGAGAGAGCAGCAGCTTTTCAGGCTTTTGTTGGGAGTTTGGGGGAAATGCAGGATCAGTGTCTTGTTTGAGTAAATCCCCATACTTGCTTATGTAAAACACTATGTGGTAACTTCACAAGTTTAAGTTGGGGCCCTTATCTAAGGAAAGATACACTGGCATCGGACACAGATTATAAAACCTTCACTAGGCCGATACCAGGAATGGAGGGATTGTCTTATTAGAAGAGACTATATTCATTAGAGTTTAAAAGAATGACAGGCAACCTTATTGAAACTTACAAGATTCTTAGGGGACCTGACTGGCTCAATGTGAAAATACTATTTCTCCTTGTGGGATGTCTATGATTTGAGGACATAATCTCAGAACAAGGGGTGGCAAATTTAAGACATGGAGATCACAGAATCATGATAGGGTTCCTGTAGTGCTGAGAGGGGCCATTTGGCCCATCATATCTGTACCAGTTCTCCTAAGAGCATTTATTTCCCCCCCAAACCTATCCCTATTGTCCCACATTTACCACAGCTAATCCACCAAGCCCGCACATTCCCTGGGCACTACAAGGCAATTTAGCATGGCCAATCCACCTAATCTGTACATCTTTAGAGGGTATTTCTTCTGAGTACAGTGAATCAGTGGCATTCTTTACTGCAAAGAGCTGTGGACGCTGGATCAAGACTGAGGTTGACAGATTTTAGATCAATCAGGGAATTGAAGGTGATGCAAAAAGAAAAGAAAATGGAGTTGAGGATTACAGAATCAGCCATGATCTCATTAAATGGCAAAGCCGATTTGATAGGTTGAAGGGCCGATATCTACTCCTGTGTCTTATGCAGTGGAAATTCAAACAAGTGTGATGGAGTTTAAAAACCTGAAGATTTTGATGGTGAAAGAAACTCAAAATGAGATCAATTCATGTGTTTGCATTCACTGGATCACATTGGGTGTTGCAGTCATCAAATTAAACATGCCTAGGTTTCAAAACATGATGGAGTGGAAGTTCTCTTTCAGTGTCCATGAATCACACCAGCCAGTACATTTAACCTTTTTGCAAAACTGTAGCTTGCCATAAATTACAGTTGATACTGAGCTGACAGTTGATTTACATTAACGATGCTGCCAGGAAGAGAATAGGGTACTATTTAATCTAGCCACATATAAAACTGGATCTCATATGATTGAGGATTTGGAAATAAATCTGTTTTTAAAGGCTTTAAAGGAGGATTCTTAGTCAGGAATTTCCCATTCCCAATGCTTGCAAATAAGGGTGGTCAGGATATTACAGTTTGTGGAATAAATTACCAGAAAAGTCATTAGATGTATTAGTCTGCTCTTCCTTGAATGCTAAGTGATCTTGTCCATCAGCAAGAGATGACATAGCCTTAATCTGTTCCAAAAGATGGCATCCGAGATAATCCATTAATACTACTCTCAACAACAGCTGAATATTTGTGTGCAAATTTATGGAAAAAATGTATGATTTGTGACAATGGATTCAAGGTTAAGTAAAGCTGATAAAAAGCAATAATCTCCTAACTTTGTTTGTGTCCCCCCCACCATGCAACCATCAAGAAGACACTGCATAGGTCACTTCAAAAACCATCATATTTAAAGCAATGTACATGAATGACTGTGCTTAAAAATGCAAGGCAGCATGGAATAAATTTCTGTAAATCACCATTTCACTCCAGCGATTCCTGGATCTTCATCAATCGAGAGATCAAAAATGACCAAAATGTTTTATGCCCAAGCGAAGAGAGGCTTATCTTTAGGTTTGCGTTGTGGAGAAGGTCTAAAATATAGTATTATTGGTCCAGATAGTCACTAGAGCAGCAGTTACTGGAGTTTCACATCAGGAACCATGGGGATTCCCATGTGGAGCAGACTTCTTTGGAATTGCTCAGGAAATCAAAGATTCCAACAGGCAATTTCCCTGCTTCTCGACTCCACTAAAGTCAGAGATTCCAGCGGTTTTGCTTCAATTAATCTAATAGTTATTCAGGAAAGGTTATAGGATTAAAACGTTACTCTACCATCTTGCTGACTACTAAACTGACTCCCAATTCATAACCTCCACCAAACTGAACAACCTTGAAGCCCCTTAAATTCCCTACAGCAACCATTGGTCTGAAGCCCTGGACCACAGCCATGGATCCAACTTTCCCTCTTCCCATTGGAACAAACACCAACTATGTCATTTCAAACTTACTTGGAAGCCTAAACCCTTAACTAACTGAGAGAAAGTGAGGACTGCAGATGCTGGACAAGTCAGAGTCAAAAAGGCTGGCACTGGAAAAGCACAGCAGGTCAGGCAACATCCGAGGAGCAGGAGAGTCGACGTTTCGAGCATAAGGCCTTCATTAGGAATGCTGATGAAGGGGTCATGCCCGAAACAGCGACTCTCCTGCTCCTTGGATGCTTTTCCAGCGCCACCCTTTTCGACCTTAACTAACTGCCATTCTATCCCAAACCTTCTAAAAACTTAGCTTTTCACAGAAAATGTGGCTGGTTCTGCATCTGGGCACATAAATCATAGTTTACGGCACCTACTGCTGTGTAAAAAAAAGGGAATAGCTTGGCTTGACTTCGGCCCACCATCCTGCAGAGCAGCACAAATACTGGATTTCCGGTATGGTCTGCAGTTTTAAAGGAGCCGGGGTCAGAATTGCCGGCCAAGTGTTGGAGCAAAGCAGCAATCTGGCTATGATCACTATTCCTCGGATTATCTGGGCCATTATTTGTAACATGGTTTCTAGAGAGGTAAAAGTGCTTGTGGTTTTTGGTGCTGTGAAAGTCTGATCAGCTTTTTTTCTATAAAGTGTCAGAAAGTAATTTGGAACAGTGACAAAAAATTGTCCTTTCCAAGAAATCATGTTACTTAAGCTAAATAGCTTAATAAGCTATCTGGTGAGAAAATTGCTCCTCCTTAATGACCTGTGCTTTATGAACTCCAGAAGGGGAGACAAGAGTCAGAGGTGTGTTGCAATTCAGAAGAAAAGATAAATACCAGCAGTTCCATGACAGTCAATGCTTTCTGGGCGGTACGGTGGCACAGTGGTTAGCACTGCTGCCTCACAGCGCCAGAGACCCGGGTTCAATTCCCGCCTCAGGCAACTGTCTGTGGGGAGTTAGCACGTTCTCCCAGTGTCCTGTGTGGGTTTCCTCCGGGTGCTCCGGTTTCCTCCCACAATCCAAAAACGTGCAGGTTAGGTGAATTAGCCATGCTAAATTGCCCAGAGTGTTAGGTGATGGGGTAAATGTAGGGGAATGGGTCTGGGTGGGTTGCTCTTCGGAGGGTCAGTGTGGACTTGTTGGGCCAAAGGGCCTGTTTCCACACTGTAGGGAATCTAATCTAATTTAATCTTTATGTTTATGTCTTACGAGTCCAGTGAGAGAAGTCAGTGAACTAGCCCGGGTGGCTTGGGGGGAAGGCAGTAATGGAGAAAATCACATCTGGTTTGCTTAAAGTTGCTGAAATGAAACACTTAGTGAACTGCAGCAGTTCACTAAGTGAAAGTGAAGATGGGAGCTTCCGGTTTGTAGATGGTATTACTGCGAAAAGGGATAACTGTTTCTTTTTGTTATTTATAATAAGGTCTTTCAAATTGTCACATATGGGTTTTTCTTGTGCACTAAACCCATTGCATTTTTTTAAGCAGTATACTGACCCCCCGCCCCGCACTACTCTGGGCGAGTATGGTCAGGGACTGACCACCATAATAACCAAATTGGAAAAACACCATTTATGGTCTATCAAGCCAGGTTCCACTCCGGAATTTGACTTGTCTACTCTTTTACCAACAGCTAGTATCATAATATTAATAGACCAATTATTCTTGTTAATATGTATCCTAATGTTTTATGAATGGAGGCTGCTTGTAAAGTCAAATTAAGACGATGCAAATCCAATGAGTTGACAATAGTTTTGTCTGTTTCTTGGAGCTTTGAGTGTGTACAAATTATACCACAAGTTGGTCATCTGGTTACTAAAAATGCAAATGAATTTAGGCTGGCCAGAACATAGCCCACGGATGCAGCTGTGGTATTTCTTTTCACACCAGCATCATCAACTTATGACTCATTCACCAATTTTGCAGCAGTCACTTTTGATGTACAACCACCACAACCCAGCAAGCTACTGTTGCTATGTTATAACAAGCTACTAGTAAAACACATTATGATAGAAGACATGTTTATTATTATGAAAGCAAGTTATTCTACTTAAACTGCACTTGTGCAGTTAGTGGACAAGAAGGAGTTGAACATTACAGTGTCATACAAACACAGCTGAACTACTGGAACTGGAGTCCTGCCCCAACTTGAGAATTGCTGTATAAGATGCTTTTAACTGAACCACACAGATGCACCTTGACTTAAATGATCTGTATTTGAGACCAATGAAAAACTTCAATGTATCACTTTTTGATGTATCTTATTTTACCAATTGTCTTCTGCAGGGATTTGAATTAATTAATATCGATAAGTGTATATTATTAATGAAGTGACGCTAGGAGATTTGATGCACCGATTTTTTTTCCTATGTAAGCACATGATTTAACTTGTGAATAAAATTCAGCTTTAGATACAAATGAAAATAATCCAAATATAGGCGGCAATGTCTCTCTAAGAACCTGAAGGTAATCAACAAGTCCATCAAAAACATACAAAATGTACGTCAAAGGATGTGCCATTCAGCCCACATGTCTGTGCTGCTCAATACAGAGTCATCCAGCTGAATCCCACAATCTGGCTCTTGGCAACCTAAGTTCATTTGGAGGGTTTGAGCTACAGGGACAGGCTGAATAGGCTGGGGCTGTTTACCCTGGAGTTTCAGAGGCTGAGGGGTGACCTTATAGAGGTTTGTAAAATCATGAGGGGCATGGATAGGGTAAATAGACAAGGTCGTTTCCCTGGTGTCGGGGAGTCCAGAAATAGAGGGGAAAGATATAAAAGACACTTAAGGGGCTACTTTTCCACAAAGAGGGTGGTGCGTATATGGAATGAGCTGCCAGAGGAAGTGGTGGAGGCTGGTACAATTATGGCATTTAAAAGGCATATGAATAGGAATGGTTTAAAGGGATACGGGGCAACTGCTGGCAAATGGGACTAGTTTAGTTTAGGATATCTGATCAGCATGGACGAGTTGGACCAAAGAGTCTGTTTCCATGCCTTACATCACGATCACTATATGACTCTAAGTGCTCATAGAACTACAGAATGGTTAGAACAAAAGAGGTTTTCATTTGGTCTGACATGATTGTTCCTCCTCTGCAAGATTAAGTCAGGTAGTATCACTTCCCAATGCTTGTTCTGTAGCCTTGCAAAGTACAAGTGCTTCTTAAAATGGTAAGAGTTTCTTGCCTCTATCACTCTTTCAGGCTTTTACTTTCGGACTCCCACCATCTTGCATGTCCTCTGCCACTTGCTTTAAGTCTATGCCCCATGACTATTTACCTCTTTGGTATACACATCATAAGTTTATACTCATCAACTAAATCGCCTTCAGCTTCCTTTGTTCCAAAAATGCAGTTCCAAACTATCCAAAATAAAAACAGAAGATGCTGGAGAAACTCAATATATGTTTGGCAGTGTCTGTAGAGCGAGAAACAGGGTTAATACTTCAAGCTGAAAACATTCACTCTGAAGACCTTGTAACTAGAAATGTCAGATACTATTTCTACCCTTAAGCCACATTTCAGTAATAGCTAATGATATTATATTTCTAAGTGTCATCTGTGCCCTTGGCACATACTTTTTATTAATTCCTTGCATTGAAGTATGTGACGTTAATCACTGGAAAACTCCTTTGTTGCCTATTCTTAGCCTTCTCATGTCAATCATTTGTCAAAACTATGGTACAATAATATGAAGAAATTTGATATCAGATTTGTGAATGAGATAAAAAGAATCACAAAACAAGCCTTAAACTGACCTATGGCAAACTAGAAAGGGGTTTTCCAATATTCAGAACCATGCATATATTAACTGTGCCTTTGCGGCATTAGTTATGTGTAGTATAGAGGGTCCAATCTTTACAAAGGTAACTATGGGTGGGACAGTGTTATGAGTCAGTGTGATTAAACCTCCAGGAGCAAGTCCAGTGAAAGCCGGTAACACGAAGCAGAAGTAGAAGCTAGCTGGGTACAATCCCACTCAAGGGTTAGGCTTGGTGGTAGCACTTTGGCTCTCACTAAGAAAATTGTGGTTTCAAGAAGCTAGACTATTGTTCAATACTCTACCGGGGAAATGATTGACTCTGGGGAACCAGCTTTCAGATAAAATATGAAACCAAGCATGGGTGGGTGTAAACGATCTTATGGCTAGTTTGAGCAGAATGTTGGGTGGGGTAGAGTTTCTGATGACCTGGTCAAAACTTATCCCTTATCAACACCTAAAAAAGACACTCATTGATTTTTGGGGGAGCTTGCTGTATGCAACTTGGCTATCTCGATTCAAAAGTACATCACTGGCTTTGAAACACTTTGGGATGTACTGAAATCATCAAGGTTTACAAACACAGGCCTTTAATTCTTTAAAGCAGCTTAGAGATTTCCTGATTTTGGAAAAAGTGACTTATGAAATCATGGAACCAGGCTTGAGAGTGTTTTGTCAAAAGCATTGCAAAAAATTGAACGTAATGCAGACTTTAAAAATGCAATCATTCTTTGTTTCTCAATACAATTGTTTAATTTGCAAAAATAAGCTTCAATAATTATTTCAAGCAAACTAAATGCTTTACATAAAAAGCTGTTTTCCATTCAAGCACATATTCAAACAAAATCACAGCACAACTGACTTCTCTCATGGGACTGCCATACAACACAAAAGCAAACAAAGCAACGAAGACAAACCAACTACCCAACAAAAGACTGCAAACAGTGGGGTACTTACACTGGTACAGCAGAGAGTCTCCATGCAGCAAAGGAGAAATCAGAAAATGGAGGAAGAGAAGATATGGTGAAAATGGTTTGCATTTCAGAAAGAAAGTACAACCATACAAAAGAAAATATAATGCAGACTGTTATTTCGAACATACAAAGCTTAGTGAATCAGAAATGCACAGACAGCAACAACTTATGAAGTAGGTGTTGTTGACCAGATTTAAGCAAATAAATTTTCAATACATTTCAGCAAAATTTAATATATCAATACATTTAGCAAACTATACTATGCATCTGACACTGAAAAACTGATAGAAATATTAGCATATAAATGGCAGTTTCTAAATTAAATATTCAGCTTGGTCACTTCCCTCGACAAGACGATGAGAACTTCAGCTGGCTGGTGTCATTTAAAACTAATTGATGCGGCCACTGGAGGAGAGTGCATGGCATGTGGGTCAGTGACTATATGTGAGAAAGGAGCTGGTACTAGAGAATCAATTCATTCATGCTTCCTGAAAGATTCCAACTACTTTTAGTACCTGCGACAAAAAAAACTTCACAATTTTGTTTTGAAATCCTGCAAAACCGAAACTATTGTCAATGCTATAAGGTCTTCCTCAATGAGTGGATGAAGCTTTAGAACTGAACTCATTCCCCTCACAATGAGTCAGCATAGAGATCCAACTGAACTGCAATTCTATGCACTACCTGTACTGGAACTCAATATTACACACACAATCTGCAATAGAATTCATTTAAACACAGGTCCAACTTGGACATTTTCAATCTGCAGTTGTGATTTTAAACCTCCTTATATTAAGAATATAGCAATTCACTTGAAAAAAGAGAGGAAAACTAAATGAAGCAACACAATTATTTGTTGACTTTATACACAACTCTTTTAATAATGTATTTAGAAGCACATGGACTGGAGACAGGGAACTTTTGTTTTATTTGTTCAAGAGGTGTGGGTTTTGCTGGCTAGACTGTTATTTACTGTCCATCCCAAGTTGCCCAGGGTGCAGTTAAAAATCATACTGTTGTGGATCTGGATTCACACGTAGGATAGATTGGGTATGGATTGTAGAATTCCTTCGTGAAAGGACATTAATGAACCAGATCAAGTTTTAAGCACAATTGACACAAGTTAAAATGGCTGCCATGAGGCCAGATTTTTTAAAAACTGAATTCACCTTTCACTGCCTGCCATGGTGGGATTTGAATCCATATCTGCAGAACATTAGTCTGGGATTCTGCATTCTCAGTCCAGTGCCATTATCGCGACATACCATCTCCAGTCATTATAAGTTAGAGTTCTGACGAAGGGTTTCAACTTGAAACGTTGACTTTCTGTCCCTTGGATGCTATCTGACCTGCTGTGCTTTTCTAGCTTCACATCTATTGACTTTGTCTCCTAACCCAGGATAAGTTAGATGATGCACTTAAAAATGAAGTCCATCATACAGTAATTGTCAATCAACAATAAGTTGTTCGTAATTTATACTAAAGAAAACAAAATGAACTTCACAATCTGATTTAATACAAGTAACAAGCATATATTTCAAGCAACCACAGCTTCAAAAAATATTTCAAAGAATTTTGCTTGAAATCACGATTGAAAAATAAGTTGCCTTGCCAAATGTTTCAAGATCTTGAGTAATCTAAGAATTAAATTTTTAAAACTGTGGAAGCAGTCAATAATATTCAAATCAAAAAGGAACACATGTCTTGTTTTCATTATTTCATGCGATGTGACTGCTGCCAAGGCTAGGATTTGATGTGCATCTCTAACTATCTTTGAACTGCAAGGCAATTTAGGAGGGCAGTTAAGGGTGGATCTGGTGCCTTATTGTAGGCCAGACCAGGTAAGGAAGGTAGATTTCCCTCCCTGACTAAACACCAATGAACCAGATGATTTTATAATAACAAAATGATGATAGCTGTCATAACTGCCATTTCTAAGATTAAGTTTATTAATTGAATTTTAGTTCCACCAACGGCCATACTGGAATGTGAAATAGATGTCCTCAGATCATTAGCCTGAGTCTCTGGATTTCTAGCCCAGTAGCATTACCATTGTACCACATTCTCCCCAATTTCAATTTGCATGCTTGACGATTTACTTAAATCAAACTCTAGCACATCTTCAACCTCCTCAATATTCTTAAATAACTTGCTGCATTTTCACATAAGTTGTCCATTAAACTTGCTGCAAGAAATAAGGACTTATACCTAACAAGACGATAATTGTTATTACTGGGTGAATCAACACGGCTGGAGAAAAAACCTGAACAGTTTAAGATGCTGTCTCATTCTGCATGCAATAAATTCTTTATTAAAAACTTTTGAAATATTTGCATTCCATATGTTGCCTTCTGGTCTTTCCCTCACTCTTTCAATCCAATCTTTCCCCCTACTCTTTCTATTTATAATTCTGTACTTGGTTCTACTCTAATTTAGGCAATCTTATTTGTCATTCTTGTTTGTCAATCTTTAAATCTCATTGATAAGGGAGTGCCCTGCTGGCTCCATCATTCATTAAGGTTCCAGATATCCTATTGCTTTCATTTTGCCATTAACAATTCTCATTTCCAGCAGATTACATATGATCTTTAGAGTGCAGGAAAATGTCTACTAATGGGGCATTGCATGAGTTGTCCACCTTAATCTTATTGAATGTATCTTCCATTGTTTGATACTGCTCTGTTGCCTTTAGGCATATTTCACTTAACAAATTTTGCACAGATAAATTAGCAAATGATTAAAAACTGACAATGATTTTTGTGTGATATATCAGACAAATATATTGATAGTTAACAAGGTGAGCACAACTGATGTACATCAGGCCAAGAACCTTCCTAGATAGACATTTACAGTAATAGTTACTTAGATTTGAAAATTTCAAGATAAGTAGCTAATCTAGCCCTGGGCCACAGCAATTTTCATAAATCACTTTTGTCTATAAAGAACACGTCTGGATAAGAGGTTTCTCCAGATTTACTACTCACTGCAAATTTGTTCTTAAAATAATCATCTTTTGGGCACTTGGATTCTGAAACATGTTGTACTACCATTCACAGAATTTTACCAACATGATCACTGCATCATTAGATTAGTGTATACTGCTTGAACTGGCTGCAAAAAGGCAAAAAACCACCAGGTCAACCAGACTCTTCCTTTTCCACAGGTTGATCTTAATCAGCTGTCTTCTCATCCTCTCCCTTAATATCTATTTATGTTACAAATATTTTGTGACCAAAGACTAAAACAGAAGGATTGAGGAGAGTGAACAGTTCTGAATTCTTCGAAGGGTAAACCTAAGTGGGCTTATTGTTAAAATTAGACTGGGAGGGTGGGGGGGAGAGGAGGATTCTAGGTTCTTTTATTAGTGAGGAGCCACATGATGTTTACTATACTTGTAGGCATAGACGGTGAAGACATCTATGCTGACAGTAGTGAAATTATTACTTTCCTTAGTCCCAGGTTTTGTTTGAAGAATGTCAAGTTGTAAACAGCTATACTTTAAACTGGTTATAACTCCAAGACCAAATTGAATTGGGTTCTAAAGAACAGGTGAGGGATAATTTTACCGAGATACAAATCCTATGTGAATCATGCTAACGTACAGATGGGATTTAGGAGGGCAACAGCAAATCAGAAATCATTATACAATTTGATTACAAGGTTCTCCTAATATATATCCCAAAACTTCAGAGACAAATCAGACTGCCAAGACCCCAGAGAGAAGGGAGGCAGATTGAGGTAGCAAGCATGAGCATTATGCCAAAAGCATTACATTTCTTGACTCTAACCTCAGAATTATTTTGTTATAAGATGCTATGTAGCTCTTTGGTTTAATAATTCACTTGATTCTTTATGTGCATTAATATAGCCCCAAATGTGTGAATAACTATATAAACAAATGTATAAAAATCAACAGCCAAAACAATTATATTTCAGTGCAAGAGTTCTACAGACTTGTGACCTAGGCCCAATCATTTTCAGTTGTTTCATCAATGATCTTCTGTCTGATACAAAGTCAGAGGTGGGGATGTTCACTGGTTATTGAAATATTTAATACCATACATAACTCCTGACTCTGAAACAGGCAGTGCCCAGTAATACCTGCACAACATTCAGGTTTGGGAAAATAAGACCATTCATAAGATTTAGGAACAGAAGTAGGGCTTTCTGCTCCACCATTTAATTAGATCACTGCAGATGAGATAATCCTCAATGTCATGTTCCTACCTTTTCTCCATTACCCTTGATCCCTAACTGATCAGAAACTGTCTATCTCAACCATGAATATACTTAATGACCCAGCCTCTACAGCCCTCTGTGGTAAATAGTTCCACAGACTCACTAGCCCACCAAATAATGTTCACACCACACAAGTGCCAGGCAATGACCATCACCAGTGATGGAGAATTTAATCTTTTCTCTTTAACATCCAATGACATTACCATTGCCGAATCCCCTGCTATCAACACCCTGAGGGTTACATTCAGAAACCTAACTGGACTAGCCATATACTCCATGATATAATTTTAAATTATTTCCTTTTAAGCTGTTCAATTAAATGGCATTGATGCTTGTATTTAGTTATGGATGCACACTAGTAATGCTTTACATTGGGTGTGATTTCGGGTTGTATGACTCAATGGTCACAGGTTTGGAGTAGTTCTTCCCCCTCCTTGACCCTCTTGCTGGTCAACCTTCCTGCCCTCTGCAATGATTCCAATTCAAAACTGCTCTCAGCCTGTAGTTTTCTTCATGCTTGTTACTACACATCTTCACGTCCTATTCCATTGGGAGCTGCCTTTGAAGGAACTATGGTGAGTTCAGCACTGCCTCATGTATTTGCTGCACGTGCTGCTACTGTGGAGAATCTGCCTCGTTTCATTTAAAATTTCACTCTTCAGGAATCCTAGTGCAAAACTAAGTGAGGAATTGCTGTAAATTATGGTCACAAAGGCAGGTCAGAGGCTGGGAATTCTGCAGTGAGTATCTCGACATTTGATTCCCCAAAACTCACCCACAATCTGAAGGCAAAATCAGAAGTGTGATGGTATGCTCCCAAACGGGAGTAATGAGTGCAGCCCTAACCCCACCACTCAAGAAACCTGACAACATCCAGGATAAAGCAATTAATTTATCTGTCATCCTATCCACAACCATAAACATACAGTCTCTCCACCACGTAGTGTTGAACTCACCATAGTTCCTTCCAAGGTATCTCCCAAACCCACAAGCTGCACCTTCTAGGAGAACAAGGGTAGCTGGCACATGAGGAGCCACCATGTATAAGCTTTCCTGAAAGATACATACCATCCTGGCCTGTTGTATTATCATTCCACCAATTGCTGGGTCAAAATCTCTCACAACAGCACTGTGTTGAAACATCCACATCATACTGGATTGCAGTGGTTCATGAGTTAGCTCACTATCACCTTCTCAACAGCAATTGGGGATGGGCACTAATTGCTGGCCTTGCCTGATTTGTTCACATCACAAGAACAGATAAAAGATGTTAACTTCTTAAGATGCTTCATACAGTCATAGGGCCAGATAAATGTACCACACAAGGTTTTCAAATGGCATCAATAAAATATTATGCTGCCCCAAATATTTCCTCAAGAATTGTGAAAATTTTATATATTTGACTAATAAACTGCAAGCATAGTAAATTAAAATCGGTTTAGTTACTACATATTTCAAAGTTGCAGAATTGAAATTGACTTATGATGGGTATATTGGAAAATAGTCCGCAGGCTCAGTTTCACATAATTTGCAGACCGTGAACAGCCTGTCTCCATCTGCGAACATGCATTTCCAACGACATAACTGGAAGGTGATCAGGAGGAGGTTTAGTGCATGTTTTTCCTCTGCAGCCAAGGGACAGTAAGATCATTTGTAATTATCATACTGCATCAACGTTTAACATTAACAAACACAGCACTGCCCATGGAGTGAACCCAGAAACCACCCTAATTTACATGGCATAGTGCCATACCAATGAAATATCTCTCTACAGAACAGAACATTTCTATCACATCTTGAAATAAATGCTGTTTCCAAACGGCCAAGACCAATTTGAACTTGTACAGCTTGAGAAACATCAGAAATGTGTAGCCAAAATGTTTTCTTGTTACTGCACTTACTTTTCATTAATGTCACGGTTATTACTACAACTCACTTACTCTGTTGTGCTATCAGTCTGATGATATTATGATTGATGTATTTGCTAACTGCAAGAGGAGATTATTCTTTTAAGTGAGCATTAGCTTAATGCATTGTAAACATTCTGAGTGATGAACCACTTCATACAAAGATATGTCTGGCAGCAGCTAAAACAAGTCATTCCCAAATGGCCAAGCTCTATTATTAAAAATGGTAACATTGAGATATAGATATATATAACACCATAATTAAAACATTTGAAACGCATGTAGCAAATGGTGAAATTGCATACCTTAATTCATTGACTGAAACCAAAACCCTACCCCCACAAGATAATGCTCTGGAAATGAAGGTTAGGAGAATGATACAGGGAAAAGAATTCAAAGTCCACTAAAACGCTTACAATCAGTGTGCCCATCTCATAAGGTTTGACCCTGAGAATGGTCCTTTCAGTATTGATCCAGATGAAAACACAGAAACAAAACATGAGGTCTGCCAATCTCACCCAGTCATGAACAGTACAGCTGTGGCACCATCACCTACAGCTTTACAATACAAGAACACCATAGCTCAGGGCTTATAACAACCCAAACTAACTAATAGGAGCATTGGAATATTGGGAAAAGAAGCAAGTCATCCAACATTGCCTGAAAAGTATTTCCTGAAATAGTTTCTGAATGAGCTAACTTGAATTTGAGGAAATCCTTTTACCCACAATCATCCCAGCAGAGTTGTTAATTATTCCTATGTACACCATCACATTCTTTTCATATTTTAAGCAGCTTACTTAGGTCATGTATTAAGTTTCTATGCTCAATGAAATGAGCTAATTACACTACCTTTTTTTTCCACTATTCTTTTCACAGGATGTATCACTTGCTCGCCCCCAATTGCCCTCAGGAAGGTAGCTACCTTATTAAACCATCACTTGTTGCAGGTAAACCTATAGTCCTGTTAGGGAGATTCAGGAATCTTGTCTAGTGACAGTGGAGGAACTAAAACATAGATTTTTGGCTCAGAGAGAAACTTGTAGATGGGAGTGTTTTTATGCTCCTACTGCCCTTGTCCTTCCAAGTAGTAGATGCTGTTGATTTGGAACGCGTTGAAGGAAACCCAGATTGGAGAAATTGGAGGCTTCCGCCGCCAATCTGGCAGGCAGGTCATTCTGGCTTCCCAGTTAAGAAACTAGATACATTTTTCACTCATTGAGAAGTCAGGTAATCGAGCTTGTGTCAAGATGAAGCCCTTAAGTGACCAGTAACAAACCACATAGGGCCTTAATTGGTGATGGGTCAAGAAAGTCCCTGCCCAATGGACCTTCTTACTCAGAAGGGGGCCAGTATTTTTCCAGGCTCAACTTGCTCAGTTATTTCCCATTCTCACCATCTCACTAGGAACCTTCAATCATGGAAAAATTCCACAGTGTCACTGTAGTTACCTTGCACTTCATTATCTCTCATCATGTCGACAGATTAACTCAAGTGTATACTCAATAATATTTTATATTGCCCAAGAAAAGTATTTTTCACTGGTTAACTCAGTTGGCTAGACATTTATTATGTGGTTCAGAATAATGTCAACAGTGTGGAGTTTATTTCAGCTGAGGTAAATCTGGGGTTTGCCTTCTTGTCCTGCCTCATTATAAAATCATGCATAACCCATGGTTCAGTAGCGCTGGATTAATTCAGGATGATACCAGGTGAATAGAAAATATTGACTCTTACTGAGAAAAATGCCACTTGGTCATTAGTAAGTTTGCTGACTGTTCAGTCACTATTGCTACCTTATGACCTCAGATTTGACCCAATCAGATGAAAGTGTGACAAATGCATTGGAACATGCAAACATTTTTCAAGGAAACAGAAATATATTTTGAAATATTCCATCACCAAAGAATAAATTGTGGGTGGCACGGTGGCACAGTGGTTAGCACTGCTGCCTCACAGCGCCAGAGACCCGGTAATCTAAAGTAATCTAATCTAATCTAATCTAATCTAATCTAATCTAATCTAATCTAAATTCCTTCTCCTCAAATGGTAACTCCAAACAAAATACAGAATTTAATCATCAGAATAATCCTAACAAAGCTATTCAGAAAAGGATAAAACTTGATTTTGGTGTATTAATTCTCCTTTAAAATGAACACCTTATTGCCTACCTTCTGGGTAAGTTTAATATATGGGAAATTATTATTGAGCAGTAACCTTGTCATCAGGTTATGGCCTAGAAAAAAAGGTGCACTGGATTATCAGGTTTTTTTTTAAGCAATTTGCATGCTAAGAGAGTAGGGCTGCAGAGAGAAAGAGAAGAGAGATACAGTGCTATAGTAAATCCAGTAAAATTTCTCTCATTGAGTTCATGAGCATCATGCTCTTTCGTGACTGCAAACTGCCTGTAATCAAACTACAGATACTCTTTCTTAAATTCAATTTGTTTTCAATAATGGAAATCTTAACTGAACAAATTACTTATTTTCAAACTACTCAATGCACTCATATTAAAGGTGGGCTAACTGTATGCACTACATCTCACATAACAATTTTGTGAAAAGTATTATTTGGATACCAATTGCAGTGGGAGCAGTTAAATCACCAGGAATGAGCTTTTCTCTAACTTTACAAACTCAATAAAACAAACTCAGATGGAGTTTAAGCTCAAAATGTTGCTGTAGAAGAACAAAACCATCAGCAAGGCATCAGGGCAAGCGGCTTCCTCTTTTGACAATAGTTCCTCACATTTTAGTGTCCATTCATTACAAACTAAAACATCCAGGTTTGAGGCTTCCACTAGGTTGCAGTGACTCTTCCAAATCAAACCCTACGCAAAAGAACGAGGAATTTCAAATCCAAGTTCGGTTCTGGTGAGCTTTTTGAGGAAACTTAAAATTAGTCCTACTAATGGTCCTGACCACAGAATTATGACTTAGATCAAATGAATTACCATTGCAACTTGTGGCTAATTGTGGCTGTTGGAAGGCTTTCAAAGAGGGGCTTACATTGAAGCATCTTTTACAAGTTTTAAAATACAATGTTCCTTTAATTTGCAGAGAGACTGACTATTGTGCATCAATATAACTAACAAATGGCTATGTTTATGGTTTTAAAAGCCATTTTCAGATATTCAAAACCATGTTACTCACAGATCGTGGACTCTTATGAACATTCTTTTGTGATAAGCCTGTTTGCAGCAATGTTTATAAAACTGCACCAGGCTATCATTCCGAACCACGAAGAATATTGCTTAATGGAATTTTTTTCAAGAAATGATAGGTTTTAAAACACAGCTCAACATTGCTGATTCACAGAAGATCTTGTTTTTGCCAATATGCAACTAAGTTTGAACAGCAATCTGAGCAAAAACAAATAATTTACTAAAACTAGTCCAACTGTGAATGCAATTAATTCTTGGATTACTGACTGTGGCAACCCTTGGCTATAGTATTAGAAAACAAGTACTGATCAAGATTTCAGGGACTGATCATTCAAAAACCTGTGGGGTTGAGGTCAGGGATGGGTACATTTTGAAAACAGTGCTCCTGATAACATGCCAGTCTTTTGATGCTTTTGGGATGCACTGGTAAGTCAGCTGGGGGTTAGTGGGAGGGGGCCAATAACCTCATCGCCAATTTACTGCCTTTGCAGCTCCTTCAAGAGCGTAATGGGCTGGAGAGGGCCAGAAAGAACTTTTCAAAAGTGGAGACTGTAAATAGTGATGTTGAGAGTCTTTGTGTGACATGGCTGATGAAAAACCAGATCAGAAATGTAGGGTAATTCAAACAGAGGGGATCACAATGCTGCCACTTCCATGGACCATTGTTGAATGGTATTGGCAGATTAAATACCTTATTAGATGACAACAACCATGAAGCTGCTGTGTGTTCTGAATTTGAAAATCACTAACATCAGACTTTTGTGGATTTATTGACCTGCTCCATTCTACAAGGCAACAGCAAGATCCAACATAGCTGCTGTTTGCCTTTCAGCACTGCAATTGAGCCCCTTGCATTGGACAACAAGCTTCATTCCAATCCAATCACAGACTTATATGCCAAAATAACACTGTACTAGCCTTGCAGACTCAGTTCAGGGTCAGAACCCAGACAGTGATTTGAGAAATGGGTTTCTGACCTCAGATTAAAAATCTAGTCCCAGATATGAGATTCATTTGGGTCTGGATGTAATTCATATGCCATATACACAAATATTATACAGAGCTGAAAATGTGTTGCTGGAAAAGTGCAGCAGGTCAGGCAGCATCGAAGGAACAGGAGATAAGCCCTTCGTCGATTCTCCTGTTCCTTGGATGCTGCCTGACCTGCTGCGCTTTTCCAGCAACACATTTTCAGCTCTGATCTCCAGCATCTGCAGCCCTCACTTTCTCCTCAAATATTATACAGAGGCCAAGTAATTTGTGCAATACACATCAGAAATCAGTTAAGTGTTACTACTTACTCAGCTGGACCTACTATTACAAAAAACTGAATCCAAAACTCAACCACTAATTTAAAGTTATAGCAGGAGCAGTAACCAATGCGATACTGACTTTAAAGGAAAAAAAAACACTTTATTGTGTTGTACAATGTCCTTCACCGCTCTTTAAGCTGTGAACAGTCTTGGGATGAGTTCCACACTTCTGTGATGTGGCATGGGACGCTTGATTACATTAAAGGTGTCGTATAAATGCATGTTGTTGTAGTGAAAATTTGAACATAAAGCATTGGTCAATCTCAGAAGTTGGGGGAAAAGAAATGACCTTTGTGTTTAACATCCTTCACCTTCTTTTTATCAAGCTTGATGAATCACTAAATATAATCATCTGAATGTCGAGTTAAGATAGAATTACCATAATCTACTGAATACAGGGAGAGGCTGAATGGTCTTCTATATTGCTATGATTCGACTAATTAAATTGTTCTGATGGAAGACAGAAAAAACTATTTTGTTAGTATGAAAGACCATCATTTTATTTTCAATATACAAAAATGGCCATTCATCACAGGATTGAAACTACCCTGATTGTGAAATCATTTTACCCAAAAACTAAGAGTCTGTAGAACACCAACATCACAGCTACTAAGAAAGGCTGTCTCGTCTTGCCTTTTCAACACGTGAGGGTTCAAAAAGTCTCCTCTACTTTGTTTCAAAAAGCTCACAGTTCACCTGTAAAGAAAAAGGATCTCCAAGGATCACTATGGTCTGCTTTCAGAATCTGAACAGTCAAAGGGACCCTGTAATCCAGATTTGACCCCACCCATTTGAACTTCAATTCGAGAGAGTGGGAAAAAGCTTCCTCCTTCACTGCACCCCTGAAGTCATGTGAACTGTTATTCTGCTTCTGTGTAAATATTTGTATCAGTGCACTCCATTTTTTAATTGTATCATTCTTGGATGTGTCATGTGTGTTTTATATAGTGATAGAGCTATTCGAGATGAGTGTTCTTGAATAAATACTAAACCAAGTTTAATTCCATCAACGTCCAGTGTCGGTGACTTTTAAATTGACTACACACTAATGGAGGTTTAGGACCATGCAACAGCCTTATTAAAAATTACACCACATTGATTTCTCATTGGTGAATGAGATTTAAGGGCTTCAGTCTATCCTCCGTCCACAACAATTTGTGTGCTTTGATACTGCAATCTGCTCCAGCTGAGCCCTGATTAAGAATCACATTAACCTTCTTTTACTGAGATGCACAGTGGGTTTTTTGCTGCTTTGAAAATCTCCAGAATATCGCTATGAAATTTTGATGATGTGTAACTGTCAAATTCAAAGGTTGTCAATTCTGCTGATTTCAACAGCATGTTTGCAACATGCCTATTACATGCTGCGAATGCTGATGTGTTTTGAATATTTTTCCAAGGTTACACAGAGAAATGGCTTTGCTGGAATGTTTTGTTATTTAGCTCTTCCTACTGACACAAGTGAACAGCTGTCTCTTATCCACACAAGGTGGATAGATAACTGTATTCACGGTTTCTTCTGTTACGAAAACAATATTGTCCAAAACCTTAAGTGTGTAAAATTCATACGTTTTCTATAAGTAAATAATAAAATTAGTATACTTATATAAAGGAAATAATTTCCACAAACTTGAAAAAGTTCATTTCTTTTAAATCAAAAGGAATTTGGTTATAACTTTCTTTGGGATATACATTTTCCAAACTCTGAGCTTAATATATTATTCTACTGTCAAACTTACCATGCAGGTGTCAAGCTCTTCCAGCCTCTCCAATTCAGTCAGTTCCTCGGCGGTGACAGCAAGACGCTTGGTAGGTTTCTCTTCCAATACCTCTATTTCTGTGGATTCCTGGCGTGGTAGTGGCTTTCCACGCTTTGTCAAATGGTTGGCCTGCACATGAAATATGATCAGCAAGAAAGGAAACATGCCTCAATGTTTTTTGGGTGCCCTTGCTTTAGGTGGTTTTGTGCTCTATAACAATATTAGAACCAGATGCATTACTAATGGATTAAGATTCACCCCTAACACCAACTTATAAAGCCCTTATTTCAACTTATTCATTGGGGAGTCTCCAGTGACTCACGAGTTAGTCAGAGGAGGTTGAGGAACCTCTAAAGAATTGCAAGATCACAACGTTTACAGCATAGGATTTGGCTTGGTATGTCTGTGCTGGCTCTTTGAAAAAAAACAATTAATTTAGTGCCAGTCCCTTGCCTTATCTCCACAGCCCTGCATATCTTCCTTTTCAGATCCTAACTCCCTGTGGAATGCTGTGATCAAACATGGCTCCTCCACCGTTTCAGCCGGTGCATTCCAAATCCTTATCACTTGTTGCTGTTGCTCTCTTTGCTAATCACCTTGTATCCTTTGCCTCTGGTTCTTGATCTTTACGCCAGCTCAAACTGTTTTTCCCTCTCTACAATGTCCAGACCTGTCATGATTTTAGGTATCTCAATCAAATTTTCTCACAACTTTCTCCAAGGCAGCCAGTCAAAATTCTCTGATCTACACAACTAAAGTTTGGAACTATTCTCATAACTCTTTTCTGTACTTGTCCTTACACCATGACACCCATCCGAAGGATGGTGCACACAGGATGCAATTCTCCAGTTAAAGCCAAACCAATATTCTATAAACATTTACCACAGCTTTCTTGCTTATTAAGCCTAGGATACTCTATGATATATTAGCAGCAATCTGAATCTATACTATACTAAAGAATCAGTAGGTCCAAGTTCCACTGCTCTGGAACCTCTTATGAGTCATAATTTAAATTTTATATGCTCGCTCCTTGTTCTTCTTACCAAAATAAATCACATCATATTTCTCTGCATTTAATTTACTCTATTATTTGTCTACCCATTCCATTATTTTCCTTATGTCCTTTTGAAGTTCACAATGCTTCCAAACATTAAGCTATATGCTTCATTACTGCTAACTGGATTGTGGTACACGTGACAACAATAAATCAATCACCAAGGCCTACATCACTATTAGAAATCAGGAACAGCAGGGGTCAGATCTTAGACCCACGGGAAACTCCACTACAAAGGTTCTTCAGTTAGAAAAACATCATTTATTTACTACTTGCTGTTCCCAGTTCCTCAGCCATTTTCACATCTATGTTGTTACTCTTCTTTCGCTCCACAAACTCTTTGTTTAAAGTCCGATGTGATACCCCACATCAAGTGTCTTTTGAAAGTTCATATATATATCATATCAACAGCATTACCTGTATTATAAAACTCAAGCAGGTTAGTTGAATGCAATTTGCCCTGATCAAATCCATGCTGCTTTTCTTTCGTTAACCCACATTTGCTGCCTGACTATTATTGACCTAAATTATAAGTTAAAATTTTCCCTAACAGAGACTAGACTAACTGGCCAGTAGTCACTGGGTTTAGCTTTACACCATTTCAACATGCAAAATTCTTCAATTCTCTGGCACCACCTTGGAGTATAAGGAAGACTGAAAAGTTATGGCCTGTATCTTCATAATTTCCACTCTCCGTTTGCGCACCAATCCATATCAGCTCAAAGTCCATTCAGTGTAGCCAATAACCAACACCAAATTAGTTTAAACCTATTGAGTATCTGAACTACCTCTTGTTTGACACTGTACAGTGCTGCAGCTTCTTCCCTAAGTAAATGTGTTACATTTGATACCTTGGCTATGCCCTCTACATACTTCCAAATTGGCCACACCCTTCCTTTAATTGTCTATATGCCTGCTGGATTTCTTTTGTATTAGCTGTCAGTCTCCTGACATACTCTCTCTTTACCTCTCATTTGTTTGATTCACCTGATGCAATACCTTTTTCTTCTTTATCTATCTCTTTTGCCATTAAGGATCTCTGGATTCCTTCCTCTTGGCAATATATATTGACTGTGAGAGTAGACTGCACTGTTCTGGAAAATTGTCCTGAATGCACTCAAGGAACAGTTGTTTCTCTTTGCCCTTCATATTATCATTGCTTAATCTAGAACTGAAGTTCCCAATATATAATGCTTACACCTTTCCGTAATACTCTTGCAAATTCATTCCACTATATCTTTCCTACTTTATTCTGGCTGACAGACTACATCAAATGATACAATTGATGTATTTCTGTTTCTTAGCTTCAGTAAAATAAATTGTCTTTGACCCTGCTGGGTTATCCACTCTCTCCAGCATAGCAACATTTTCCTTAATCAACACCACTAGTCCCTTTCCTTTACCAATCTTTCCTGAATACCTTCCAAATGGGAATATATAATAACTAGTCATATATTTGAACGCAACCTCCATTATAATCATAACATCTGCAATTCACCAGTTTTATTTATCACACTTTGCATGTTTATACTCCATGCTAACTTTAGTTGACATTTATTACTTTCTTCCTTACTATGACCTTGACTAATTACTTAATATTCCCTCTTGAAGGCAATCTCTGTCTTGTAGCATTTTGTGCACCATGGAATTCCTCTTGAATATTGCCTCCTGGTTCATGCCTTCATGCAAAACGCATATCCATGAAAGTGTCTGCTGCTTTTTGAAGTTACATAAAAAGGGAATGGGCATTAAAGTTGTACTTTATACAGCTCCTCATTAATAACAAAAACTCAAACAACATTATGCATGAATAGAGGTTGTGGGCAATGTATTTATCAGCATCCTGATCCTATACTAACTTAGCTAACAAAGCTAACACTAGTGTGCAGCTAAAATCAAAATATTCCAATATATTGTATGTAGGTTTACATTACTTCAGTTGAATGGTCAGAATTGAAAATCATAAGTTGATTACACTTGGTGGGAATGGAAAAGCATTACTTCATCAAACAATTCCCAATAGTAAACTATAACTAGGAAACACATATTGAAACTGGTTTACAAGACATTTGCACAATATTTCTAGTACTGCTATGTCGTCCACCTATTGCCAATCCTGATGACAAAGAAGATTTGCCTAAGTCAGTTCCTTCTTAAATCATATGGCACTCAAAATTTCCAATCAATTAAGAATCACAACTGCTATTCTGTTTATTGGGTCCTTGATCATTCCAAACACTTTCAAGCCTATTTGAAAATTGCCCATATTTATTGTTCTTTGACTCTTTGTTTCAATATTCCTTCTGATGCCAATGGAAATGGATGCTTCTAATGTTTAAATTACCTCCAAAACGCTCTGGTTTCTCTTTTGGCTGACTGGTAGAGGGCACAGAGTCTGGATAAAGACATCTTTTTCAGGATCATAGCTGCTGGCCAATGGAGTTCTGCTGGTTCCACATTGGGACTACAACTATTTATGTTATACGTTAACAATCAGGACAAAGGAATTGAGGGTGTTGTTGCTACGTCTGCAATTGATACAAAGATGAGTTGGTAAAGCTTAGCTCCTCTGCTTTGAGAGTCAGTGACTGTGGACAAATGGTTTCACTAAAAGAGTGAGCAGAATAGTTACTTTTGAGAGATGGTTGTTAGAGGATGAAATTATTTTCCACAAAGAATAATTGCGGATGAAATCATTGCACCTTTGAAGAGAAAAGTGGACAAATATTTGAAGTAGGATCAAGTAATGATATGACAAAAGCAAGGACAGACAAGATTAATTCAAAAATGCTCTAGTGAAGAGTCAATACTGCCACAATTGCTTTCTATTGTACTTTCCTCTATAACATGATGCTATTTTCATCCATGCTTCAGAATTGCTTCAAGATAAAATAGCCAGTGTAAATGGTCTAACATTCCACTGGTATGGCAGCATGAGGTAATATTAAATTTAATTACATGGATGGTATTCCATTAAAACTGCACATGGGGGAGGGGAGAAAGTGACACAAAACATTAGTGGCCCTCGATGTTGTATCAACCTGTGGAACCAATCTGAAGTCTACCTATTGGACACTATTCCAATTTCATCCATATGTTTATCCAAATACCTTTTAAATGCCCTGAAAGTTGGCAAGTCTACTACTGTTGCAGGCAATGCATTCCATGCCCCTACTACTCTGAGTAAAGAAACTATCTCTGACATCTGTCCT
Organism: Chiloscyllium plagiosum; assembly: GCF_004010195.1. NCBI lineage: Eukaryota > Metazoa > Chordata > Chondrichthyes > Orectolobiformes > Hemiscylliidae > Chiloscyllium > Chiloscyllium plagiosum. The sequence goes on along the minus strand of NC_057738.1, from coordinate 7,890,956 downwards.
ATATCTATCAACCCGCAATCTGAAGCTATGTCCCTTCATGCTAGCCATCACCATCCACCCGATCAAACCCTTTGATTATCTTATATGTCTCAATTAAATCATCTGAGACAGGGTGGGGGGAGGGGAAATAAGGAAACTGGTGAAATCAGAGTTCATCCCTTGTGGTTGGAGGGTTCCTAGCCGGAAGATGAGGCGTTCTTCCTCCAACCGTCGTTTTGTTGTGGTCTGACGATGGAGGAGTCCAAAGACCTGCATATCCTTGGTGGAGTGGGAGGGGGAATTGAAATGTTGAGCTACAGGGTGGTTGGGTTGGTTGGTCCGGGTGTCCCAGAGGTGTTCTCTGAAACACTCCGCAAGTAGCCGGCCTGTCTCCCCAATATAGAGGAGGCCACATAGGGTTCTCCGCCCCCACTCCCGTCTGACCTATCACCCTCACCTTGACCTCTTTCCACCTATCACATTTCCGACGCCCCTCCCCCATGTCCCTCCTCCCTACCTTTTATCTTAGCCTGCTGGACAAACTTTCCCCATTCCTGAAGAAGGGCTTATGCCCGAAACGTCGATTCTCCTGTTCCCTGGATGCTGCCTGACCTGCTGCGCTTTTCCAGCAACACATTTCCAGCTCTGATCTCCAGCATCTGCAGACCTCACTTTCTCCTCAATTAAATCATCTCTCAACCTCCTTCTCTCTAATGAAAGCGGCCTCAAGTCCCTCAGCCATTCCTCATAAGACCTTCTCTTCATACCAGGCAACATCCTAGTAAATCTCCCCTGAACCCTTTCCAAAACTTCCACATCCTTCTGATACTGTGGTGATCAGAACTATATGAAATATCCAAGTGGGGCCACACCAGAGTGTTGTATGTCTGCAGCATCATCTCGTGGCTCCAAAATTCAATTCTTCTACCAATAAAAACTCACACAGCATATGCCTTCTTAACAACCCTATCAACCAGGCTGGCAACTTTCAGGGATCTATGTATGTGGACACTGAGATCCCTTTGCTCATCTACACTACCAAGAACCTTACCATTAGCCCAGTACTCTGCATTCTTGTTGCTCCTTCCAAAGTGAATCACCTCACACTTTTCCACATTAAACTCCATTTGCCACCTCTCAGCCCAGCTCTGTAGCTTATCAATGTCCCTCTGTAACCTGCAATATCCTTCACCACAACTCTACCGACCTTAGTGTCATCCTCAAACTTACTAACCCATCCTTCTATGCCCTCATCCATCTCATGTATAAAAATGACAAACAGCAGTGGCCCCAAAACAGATCCTTGCTGTATAACGCTAGGAACTGAACTCCAGGATGAACATTTCCCATCAACCACCACCCTCTGTCTTCTTTCAGCTAGCCAATATCTGATCCAAATCACTAAATTTCGCTCAATCCCTTGCCTCCGTATTTTGTGCAACAGCCTACCATGGGGAACCTTATCAAACACCTTACTGAAATTCATATACACTACATCGATTGCTTTACCCTCATCCGCCTGTTTAGTCACTATCTCAAAGAACTCAATAAGATTTGCGAAGCACGGCCTACTCTTCACAAAACTAATGTTGACTATCCCTCATCAACTTATTCCTTTCTAGATGACTATAAATCCTATCTCTTATAACCTATTCCAAAACTTTACCCACAATCGAATTAAAGCTCACTGGTCTATAAATACCAGGGTTGTCTCTATTCCCCTTCTTGAACAAGGGGACAACATTTGCTATCCTCCAGTCTTCTGGCACTATTACTGTAGACAATGACAGCATAAAGATCAAAACCAAAGGTTCTGCAATCTCCTCCCTGGCTTCACAGAGAATCCTAGGATAAATCCCATCTGGCCCAGGAGACTTATCTACTTTCACACTTTCCAGAATGGCTAACACCTCCTCCTTGTGAACCTCAAATCCATGTAGTCTAGTTGCCTGTATCTCAGTATTCTTCTCAACGACATTATCTTTTTCCAGTGCTAATAGTGACGAAAAATATTCATTTTACAGATTAGATTCCCTTATCTCCTCGGACTCCATGCCCAACTTCCCATTACTATCCTTGACTGGGAGAAAGTGAGGACTGCAGATGCTGGAGATTAGAGCTGAAAATGTGTTGCTGGAAAAGCGCAGGTCAGGCAGCATCCAAGGAGCAGGAGAATCGACCTTTCGGGCATGAGCCCTTCTTCAGGAAGGACTTGATTGGGCCCAATCTTACTCAGTCATTCTTTTATTCCTGATACAACTATAGTTAGCTTGAGGGTTTTCCTTGATCCTGTCTGCCAAAGACTTCTCATGTTCCCTCCTGGTTCTTCTCAGCTCTCTTTTTCGTCTTTCCTAGTTAACTTGTAACTCTAAAGCTCCCTAACTGAGTCTTCATGTCTCATCCTAGTATAAGCCTTCTTCTTCCTCTTGACAAGAGATTCAACTTCTTCTGTAAAGCACGGCTCCCTTGCTTGACCACTTCTTCCCTGCCTGAGCGGTACATACTTATCAAAGACCTGCAGTAACTGTTCATTGAATAAGCTCCACATTTCAATTGTGCCCAAGCCCTGTAGTTTCCTTGCACATCCTATGCATCCAAAATCTTGCCTAATTGCATCATAATTGCTCTTCTCCCAGCTATAACTCTTGCCCTGTGGTATATACCTAGCCCTTTCCATTGCTAAAGTAAATGTAACCAAATTGTGGTCACTATCACCAAAGTGCTCACCTATCTCCAAATGTAACAACTGGTCTGGTTCATTACCCAATGCCAAATCCAATGTGCCCTCGCCCCTTGTTGGCCTGTCTACACACTGTGTCAGGAAACCCTCCTGCACACACTGGCCAAAAACTGACCCATCTAAGAAGGGCTTATGCCCGAAACGTCGATTCTCCTGTTCCCTGGATGCTGCCTGACCTGCTGCGCTTTTCCAGCAACACATTTTCAGCCACCATCTAAAAGTACTCAAACTATAGCGTTTCCAGTCAATATTTGGAAAGTTAAAGTCCCCATAACACCTACCCAGTTACTCTCGCTCCTACCTAGAATTATATTTGCTATCCTTCTCTGTACATCTCTGGAACTATTCGGAGGCCTATAGAAAACTCCAAAAAGGGTGGCCTCTCCTTTCTTGTTTATAGCCTCAGCCTATACTACCTCAGTAGACGAGTCCTCAAATGTCCTTTCTGCCACCATAATACTGTCCTTGATTAACAATGCCACACTTCCCTCTCTTTTACCATCTTCCCTGTTCTCACTGAAACCTGCACAACCATTCCTGTCCCTGCTCTTTCCATGTTTCTGAAATGGCCACAACATCGAAGTCCCAGGTACTAACCCATTTTGCTTATTCCGGATGCTCATGGCATTGAAGTAGACACACTTCAAACCACCCTCCTACTTGCCGGTGAACTTGTGACCTTGAAACCTCATTTCTGACCTCATTGCTCTCAACATCTTGGACACTGGAGCTACAATTTAGGTTCCCATCCCCCTGCTGAATTAGTTTAAACCCTCCCGAAGAGCATTAGCAAATTCCCCCCAACCCCCAAGGATATTGGTACCCCTCTGGTTCGGGTGAAAACCATCCTGTTTGGAGAGGTTCTACCTACCGCAGAATGAGCTCCAATTATCCAGGTATCCGAAACCCTCCCTCCTGCACCAGCCCTACAGCCGCGTGTTCAACTCCTCTTTCTCCCTCTTCCTCACCTTCGCTAGCATGTGTCACAGGCAACAAACCAGAGATAACAATTCTGCTTGTTCGAGTAATAAGCTTCCACCCTAGCTCCCTGAATTTCCGTCTTAAATATCTATCCCTTTTCCTACCTTTGACAACTCACAGCTGTATCTTGATAGAAATGTGGGAAGAGTAGTAAGTCATTGCGTCCCTTAAACCTGTTTTGCCATTCAGTGAGATTATGGCTAATCTACAAACTAATTTCATTTATCTACATTTGCCCTACATCCCTTCTTAGTTGCCAAACAAAAATTGGTAAACTTCAGTTTTAAAATTAACCACTGACCTAGCATTAATTACCAATTGCAGAAGTGATTTCCAAACTTTCACCTGAGGACTGTTCCCTAGTATCACTCCTGGAGTCCTCTGCTGTGATTCAGCCCAATCAGAAAAAAGGTTGCCTACTTACCATTCCAGGATTTTCTGGATGGATATCTGATAAAGATTGCCTTTTTTACAGCAACAGCTGTTATATCTCAGTAAGTAAAATGTTGACAGCTTGCCAAGCCACTTTGACAAGTTAATGAGAAGATAAATGTGTAAGATAAATGGGAGAGGGGCTGGATGCCTACTGCCATAGAGATGTACAGCACAGAAACAGACCCTTCAGTCCAACTCATCTATGCTGACCTGATATCCTAATCTAATCCCATTTGCTAGCACTTGGTCCATATCCCTCCAAACCCTTCCTTTTCACATACCCATCCAGATGTCTTTTAAATGTTGCAATTGTACTAGCCTCCACCACTTCCTCTGGAAGGCCATTCCATACACGCACCACTCTCTGTGTGACAAAGTTGCCCCTTAGGTCTCTTTTATATATTTCCCCTCACCCTAAACCTATGCCCTCTAGTTCTGGACTCCCCACCCCAGGGAAAAGACTTTGTCTATTTATCCTATCCATGCCCCTCATGATTTTATAAACCTCGATAAGGTCACCCCATACCCTCCGAAGCTTCAGGGAAACCGGCCCCAGTCTGTTCAGCCTCTCCCTGTAGCTAAAATCCTCCAATCCTGGCAATATCCTTGTAAATCTTTTCTGAACCCTTTCAAGTTTCACAACATCTTTCCGATAGGAAGGAGACCAGAATTACACACAATATTCCAAAGGTGGCCGAACCAATGTCCTGTACAGCCACAACATGACCTCCCAACTTCTGTACTCAATGCTCTGACCAATAAAGGAAAGCATACCAAACGCTTTCTTCACTATCCTATTTACCTGCGACTCTACTTTCAAAGAACTATGAACCTGCAATTCAAGGTATCTTTGTTAAGCAACACTCTCCAGGACCTAACCATTAAGTTGATAAGTCCTGCTCACATCCAAATCATTTATATAAATGACGAAAAGCAGTGGACCCAACACCAATCCTTGCAGCACTCCACTGGTCACAGGCCTCCAGTCTGAAAAACAACCCTCCACCACCACTCTGTCTTCTAGCTTCGAGCCAGTTCTATATCCAAATGGCTAGTTCGCCCTGTATTCCATGAGATCTCACCTTGCTAACCAGTCTCCTATGAGAAACCTTGTCGAACGACTTACTGAAGCCTACACAGATCACGTCTACCGCTCTGTCCTTATCAATCCTCTTTGTTGCTTCTTCAAAACACTCAATCAAGTTTGTGAGACATGATTTCCCATGCACAAAGCCATGTTGACTATCCCTAATCAGTCCTTGCCTTTCCAATTCATGTAAACCCTGTCCCTCAGGACTCCCTCCAACAACTTGCCCACCACCGACGTCAGGCTCACTGGTCTATAGTTCCCTGGCTTGTCCTTACTACCCTTCTTAAACAGTGGCACCACGTTAGCCAACCTTCAGACTTCCGGCACCTCACCTGTGGGCTATTGATGATACAAATATCCCAGCAAGAGGTCCAGCAATCACTTCCCTAATATCCCATAGAGTTCTCGGGTACACCTGATCAGGTCCGGGGAATTTATCCACTTTTATGCATTTCAAGACACCCAGCATCTCCTCCTCTGTAATACGGACATTTTTCAAGATGTCACTATCTATTTCCCCATATTCTATATCTTCCATGTCCTTTTCCACAATAAACACTGATGCACAATACTTGTTTAGTATCTCCCCCGTCTCCTGCAGCTTGACATATAGGTGGCCTTGCTGATCTTTGAGGGGTCCTATTCTCTCCCTAGTCACCCTTTTGTCCTTAACGTATTTATAAAAACCCTTTGGATTCTCCTTAGCTCTATTTGCCAAAGCTATCTCATGTCCCCTTTTTGCCCTCCTGATTTCCCTCTTGAGTATACTCCTACTTCCTTTATACTCTTCTAAGGATTCACTCGATCTATCCTGTCCATACCTGACATATGCTTCCTTCTTTTTCTTAACTAAACCCCCTATTTCTTTAGTCATCCAGCATTCCCTATACCTACCAGCCTTTCCTTTCACCCTAACAGGACTATACTTTCTCTGGATTCTTGTGATCTCATTTTTTGAAGGCTTCCCATTTTCCAGCCGTCCAGAGTGTAAGTTGGTAAACAGTGAGGCAGTACACTGGCAGGAGAATAATGGGCACAGCTGGAAGGTAAGTGGGAGAGAGAACAATGGGTCAGGTGTAGAGTGTCCATGCAGTGTGGTCAGTCAGGTGCTTGTGCATGGGCATGGTGGTCAGTGAGTGTTTCAGGTTTCAGTGATGCCATGGTATTTAATCTTCTAACTTTCCTGGGTAACTCCAAAGGTGAACAGGTTGGAAATCTTGACAGCCTTTACTTCTAAGTCATGAGCTGGGAGCTTTCTCATGCTGGGTAACTGCCCTTGGAGGCTTAAGCTTCTTAATCATGTTCCAGTACTCCGGAGAGTACCTGATGCAAATCTTTTCGGGCATGCCTGGTCTCTGACTATCTGAACACCTGAAGATCTAAGTCACTATCTCTGAATTATTATGCTTCCATTGACACTGCTTCCAGGTAACACTAATCTTTTTGGCATTGGCCAGTTTCAAAGAGTGTCTTTTCTCATCTAAGCTGTTAATAAATACAATGAATAGTTGAGTCCCCAGTACAGATCCTTGTGGGACACCACTCTTCATATTCTGTCAACTACAATACCTGTCCAATATCTCAAGCCTCCATCTCCTTCCATTTAGTCAGTGTTCTAACCAGGTTATGTGGTTTCAATATCATAAATTTCAACTGTAGCCAAGTCTCCTACAGAAGAACTTCATCAAATATTTTCCAAAAATCTGAAAATAACATCCATTAATATTCTCCTTTCCACTATTATGGTGAAATTTTCAAAAAAATGGTCAGATTTGTTAGGCATGGCCTGCTTGTTAGAAATTCATGCTGACACTTTTTGATCAGCTGAACATTTTCAAGCTGTTCAGCCGGCTTATCCTTAATTATAGACTCTAGAAATTTATGAACGACAGATGGCAGGCTAAGTGGTCTCTATTTCCCTGGTTTCATATTCTCACTTTAAGGAAGCATAAATGTTAGAGTGAAGAACAGTTTAATCATTTGCAATGCTAGCGTACTGAATTATTTTCAGATCTTGCTTTATATACTTTTTTCTTGTCTTGTGTGCAAATTTACAATTTTCTGCACGTTATTTCACTACATATCATGAAAATACTGCCAAATGAATGCAAACATTACAGCTCTTCCACTTACCAGTTTATGTTGTGAGCTTGAAAGTGCTTCTAAAATTTCATCTACAATATGGTCAGACAGAAACGATGCTACAGTAAGCTTGACCTCACTGCATGAAAATGGAAAGAAATAGCAACGTATTAAAGGAACCTTCTGCAATCTAAAGCAAAATGCAATGTGCTTTACCAGAAATATTTTATTATGCCATGTCCTCTATTCTAAGCTAAACTCAAGTCGACTTACATTCATACACATTTTCATTAATTCAAACATACTTGAGGTGGATGGACTGAAATTAGAAGAACCCTTGTACTATATTGGGTGAAGCTGCCCAGACAGATTTACTCAGTGATTTAAGCAGCAAAGAATCAGGCTTTTTTAAAGCAAGTGAGGTTCAATCCTAGAAGTGCCTGCAAAGAACAGAACTAATATACCTTTTCTAAAAGTATCTAATAATTTCAAATAATAGATTTAACAAGATTTTTACATTATGCCTTTTAAAATTTGCCATAATAATATTGGATTGATTTGAAACAAAGACTAACTACACTTAGGAAAGACTTGGTTGAACTGTGCAAAAGATTAACTTTTCCTCAGGATTTCTTCTGTGCAATGGCTTTATCAAAATCATCTGAACTATTCAACTGTTATGATTTGGAGATGCCGGTGTTGGACTGGGGTTTATAAAGTTAAAAATCACACAACACCAGGCTATAGTTCAACAGGTTTAATTGGAAGCACTAGCTTTCAGAGCGCTGCTCCTTCATCAGGTGGTTGTGGAGTATAAGATATACTGTTGAACTATAACCTGGGGTTGTGTGATTTTTAACTTTATTCAACTGTTAACAGCTAAGTAGAAATCTTAAATTGAGCTAAGGATTATAATGATATTATTCACATTGCTTGCCCTAGTCAAGAGCAATCATTTCCCAAACTGCCATACAAAATCCACAAACGAGAGCTGTAAGTGTTAATATCTGTTGCATAAGTGTTCCAATTATTTAAACAAATATTTTAAAAAATAGCAATTCCACACAAAGACAGACTTTGAAGTTTTTCGTTTAGGTAAAAATCTATTACACTTGCGAAATCATACACTATTCCTTTTGGATATTTAATGAATGTGAAAAATAACGTGCGTGGTTTGAAGGACCAAAATATAAGAATGCAGAATGATGTGACTTGTTCATACACAATTCCTAAATGTCAATGTGAACAAAACTAAAAGTATGCATTTAAGAAAGGCCATTTATTTCACAAATTGCTTTAAAAAAATTGTATTTCAAAAGATCATCATGTAGTCAGTTGATGAACCAGTTAGATTTATTTTGAAGATGTTCAGGGAAGGCGTTGGCAAAGTGGCAACGTCACTGGGCGTGTATTTCAGAGGCCCAGTCTATCACAAAGCCGCATAGGTTCAACTTGCACCATGGCAGCTAATAAAATTTAAATTTAATGCCCGGAATTAAAAGCTAATTTTGGTAATGTTGACCTTTAGACTGTTGTTGATAGCTGCAAAAAATAATTTGGTTCGCTAATGTCTTTTTAGGATGGATATCTGCTGTCCTTACCTGACCTGACATAGATGTACTCCACATCCACAGCAATGTCGCTGACTCTTAACTGCCCTCTGAAAATGCCCTAGCAAGACACTTAGTGCAACAGCAATTTGGAATGGTTAATAATTATTGGCTTTGCTACTGAAGTCCACATTTCATGAGAAAAAGTTAAAAAAAAATGCAAGCAGCATACATTTCGGGGACCAGTGGATGTGGTGTGTTTATTTAGAATTGTTAAAATAATTTTATGAGATGCCAAATGAAAATTTGCTACAAAAGATAAAGGGGTACGTAAAGGATTGATTAAAAGGACAGAAAATGAAAATAGGAATTAACAGATAATTTTCTGCTTGGCAGATTGTTACTGGTGAGGGGTTATAAAGTTGTCTCAGCTATTTACAGTTTATACATTTCTTATTCGTGTAACCATCCAGATGCCTTTTAAATGTTGGAATTGTACCCACCTCCACCACTTCCTCTGGCAGGTCATTCCACATGCACCACCCTCTGCAGGAAATGTTGCCCCTAAGGTCCCCTTTAAATTTTTCCCCTTTTACCTTAAATCTATGCTCTATAATTTTGGACTCCCCTACAATGGGAAAAAAAGACCTTGGCTATTCACCCTATTCATGTCCCTCACAATTTTATAAACCCCAATGAAGTCACCTGTCCACCTCCAAGCCTCCAGGAAAAATAGGAGAAAGTGAGGACTGCAGATGCTGGAGTACTAGAGTTGAAAAATGTGGTGCTGGAAAAACACAGCAGGCCAGGCAGCATCTGAGGAGCAGGAGAATCGATGTTTCGGGCATAAGCCCTTCTTCAGGAATGGCTGGTGTGCCAAACGGGCTGAGATAAAAGGTGGGGGGGGGGCGCTGGGAATACGATAGGTGGAAGAAGGCGAGGGTGAGGGTGGAGAAATCTGTGTTCATCCCTTGTGGTTGGAGGGTTCCTAGGCGGAAGATGAGGCGCTCTTCCTCCAACCGTCGTGTTGCTATAGTCTGGCGTTGGAGGAGTCCAAGGACCTGCATGTCTTTGGTGGAGTGGGAGGGGGAGTTAAAGTGTTGGGCTACGGGGTGGTTGGGTTGGTTGGTCCGGGTGTCCCAGAGGTGTTCTCTGAAACGTTCCGCAAGTAGGCGGCCTGTCTCCCCAATATAGAGGAGGCCACATCGGGTGCAGCGGATGCAATAAATGATGTGTGTGGAGGTGCAGGTGAATTTGTGGCGGATATGGAAGTATCCCTTGGGGCCTTGGAGGGAAGTAAGGGGGGAGGCGTGGGCGCAAGTTTTGCATTTCTTGAGGAAGCAGGGGAAGTTGCCGGGAGTGGAGGTTGGGTTAGTGGGGGGTGTGGACCTAACGAGGGAGTCACGGAGGGAGTGGTCTCTTCTGAATTGCTGATAGGGGTGGAGAGGGAAATATATCTCGGAAATATATCCTTGGTGGTGGGGACTGTCTGGAGGTGGCGGAAATGACGGAGGATGATATGATGTATCTGGAGATTGGTGTGTTGGAAGGTGAGGGCCAGTGAGGCTCTGTCCTGGGGGCGGTTGGAGGGACGGGGTTCAAGGGCGGAGGTGCGGGAAGTGGAGGAGATGTGGTGGAGAGCATCGTCGACCACGTTGGAGGGGAAATTGCGGTCTTTAAAAAAGGAGGCCATTTGAGTTGTTCGGTAGTGGAATTGGTCCTCCTGGGAGCAGATACGGTGGAGGCGGAGGAATTGGGAATATGGGATGGCGTTTTTACAGGGGCCAGGTTGGGAGGAGGTGTAATCAAGGTAGCTGTGGGAGTCGGTCGGTTTGTAGTAAATGTTTGTGTTGAGTCAGTCGCCCAAGATAGAAATGGAGAGGTATAGGAAGGGGAGGGAGGAGTCTGAGACGGTCCAGGTAAATCTGAGGTTGGGGTGGAAGGTGTTAGTAAAGTGGATGAACTATTCAACCTCCTTGTGGGAGCACGGGGTAGCGCCAATACAATCATCGATGTAGTGGAGGAAAAGGTGGGGGCTGGTGCCAGTGTAGCTGTGGAAGATGGACTGTTCCACATATCCAATGAAGATGCAGGCATAGCTGGGGCCCATGCGGGTGCCCATGGCTACTCCTTTGGTTTGAAGGAAGTGAGAGGATTGGATGGAGAAGTTGTTAAGAGTGAGGACCAGTTCAGTCAGTCGAAGGAGGGTGTCAGTGGAAGGGTACTGGTTGGGTCGGCGGGAGAGAAAGAAGCGGAGGGCTTAGAGGCCTTCATGATGGGGATGGAAGTGTATAGGGACTGGATGTCCATTGTGAAGATAAGGCATTGGGGGCCGGGGAAGCAAAAATGTGTCGGCCGGGGCAGTCGGGTTTGTGGATTTTGGGCAGGAGGTAGAAACGGGTGGTGTGGGGTTGTGGGAACATGAGGTTGGATCGGTGCGCCAAATTACCACCACGCCTCCCTTGTCTGCCGGTTTGATGGTGAGGTTGGGGTTGGAGCGGAGGGAGTGGAGGGCTGCATGTTGTGAGGGTGAGAGGTTGGAGTGTGTGAGGGGGTGGACAGGTTGAGGCGATCAATGGATATGAAGAGATCGAGGGCGGGTAAGAGGCTAGCACGGGGTGTCCAGGTGGATGGGGTGTGTTGGAGGCAGGAGAAGGGGTCGTCAGAGGGTGGGCGAGAGTCCTTATTGAAGAAGTAGGCGCGGAGGCGAAGGCGGCGGAAGAAATGCTCGATATCTAGCCGCGTGTCGAACTCATTGATCCGGGAGCATAGGGGGATGAATGTGAGGCCTTTGCTGAGGACTGAACGTTCATCCTCAGAGAGGGGGAGGTCTGGAGGGATGTTGAAAATACAGCAGGGCTGAGAGGTATTCCGGGAGCGTAGGGGGATGAAGGTGAGGCCTCTGCTGAGGAAAAATAGCCTAAGTCTATTCAGCCTCTCTGTATAATTCAAATACTTCAGCCACAGCAACATCCTTGTAAATCTTTTCTGAACCTTTTCAAGTTTCACAACATCTTTCCTAGAGCAGGGAGAGCAGAACTAAATGCAGTATTCCAACAATGGCCTAACCAATGTCCTGTACAGACGCAACATGACTTCCCAACTCCTGTACTCAATACATTGACCATTAAAGGCAAGGGCACCAAACGCCTTCTTCACTATCCTGATAACCGGTGACTCCGGTTTGGAGGAACTGTGAACTCCTAGGTCTCTTTTGCTTGGCAACATTCCCCAGGACCTTACCATTAATTGTATAAAAACCTGCTCTGATTTGCTTTTCCAAAATGCAGCACCTCACATTTATCTAAATTAAACTCCATCTGCCACTCCTCAGCTCATTGACCAATCTGATCAATGAGGCAATTGTACTCTGAGGCAATCTTCTTCACTGTCCACTACACCTCCAATTTTGGTGTCGTCTGCAAACTTACTAACTATACCTCTTATATTCACATCCAAGTTATTTATATAAATGACAAAAAGCAGTGGGCCTATCACCAGTTCTTGCCGCACACTGCTGGTCACAGGCCAGAAGTCCAAAAACAACCCTCCACCACTTTGCTCTGTCTTCTACGTACAAGCCAATTTTGTATCCAATTGGCTAGTTCTCCTTGGATTCCATATGATCTAACTTTGCTAACCAGTCTACCATGCAGAACCTTATCGAACACCTTGCTGAAGTTCATAACGAAGACAACATCCACCACTCTGCCTTCTCGAATCTTCTTTGTAACTTCTTCAAAAAACTCAATCACGTTGGTGTGACAGGATTTCCCATGTTGACTATCCTTAATCAGTCCTTGCCTTTCCAAATATATCTCAACCCTGTTCCTCAGAATCCCTTAGAACAACTTACCCACCACTGACATCAGGCTCACCTGTCTATTGCTTCCTGGCTTTTCCTCACCACTTTTCATAAATAATGGCAACACATTAGCCACCTTCCAGTCTTCTGTCACCTCATCATGGCTATTAATGATCCAAATATCTCAGCAAAGTGCCCAATTATCACTCTATGGAACTCATTTGAATGCCTCAGATGAAAGAATCCACAGGATAAAAAAGCACCAAAGGTTCCTCCCAAGCAAACCTCGAGCTATTATTAGGCACTTTGTATCAATACTTCAACTTCTGCAATTAATAATGATGCTTACCATCTACCAAGAGCTAGGTTAGTTTTCATAACAAATTCACATCACTAACAAAACAAAATGCTGCAGATTATAAAATTAAAGCCTATCTTCAAGGATAAGAATAGATCAGTGGTTCTACCAGAGAGGCTGAATTTAAAAATTAAGTCACACTGAATTTGAAGTCTCAATTGTTCATATAATTTGAAACTTTCTTTTAATGCACCAGGAAAGCTAATATTACAACAATCTACAATACAATGAAACATAAAAATACCTGATTTTGTTAAGAATATCGATACCAGATTGCTCAAGTAGAACATTCTTGACGAAAGTCCGGGGAATGGAAACTTTCTCGGTACTGGCCTCTATCAAATCCTGGCGTAGATGGGCTTTTCTCATCACATGAGGACATAGTCCCTCAGCCACATCCACCATGGACTCCAACATAGTCTATAAAGCAAAGAGGGAACAATTCAAAGGCAGAAGGAGATTTAAGAGTTCTTTATTTTGAAAAACTATAGTCAAGTGGAAATGACACTAGTGTTTAAATAAGGAGTGAGCTGAAATTTAATTAAGGCAAGCTAATGAAGCACATATTTCAAGTAGCTTTATCAGAAAGGGGCAAAACCCAATGCTCCATCATTTAAGGCTGAGGGAAGTTCTAAAAAAAAAATCCATAAACAAACAAATATCAGAATAATTGATCTCCACAGCCTTGTTCTTCTTGGTGAAAGAGATCAAACCTATCACTTGATACAGTCTTATATCACAGAAAATACTGAATTGAAGTTCCCTTCTATAAAATTTCTAAAGGCTTTGATGGAGTTTAAAAGAAAAATATGTTGACCAACTCACAATACAATCAAATCACTGGTGTCCTTCAGGAAAGGAAATTCTGTGCTTACATCGTCTTGCCTACATGTGATTCTAGACCCACAGCAATGTAGCTGACTCTTAACTGCCAATTAGGCATGGGCAACAAATGAATGTGTGCAAATATGAGACACCATCATGTTACCAGGTCATACCTCAGACAAGGGGGAAGAGGTTGAGAAGGACAGTCTTCATGCTCACCTCAGCCAGTGATGGAAACTGAACCCATGCTGTTGGCATCACACTACTTTGAAAAACAACCATTCAGCTTACAGAGTCCATGCTAGCATAGCCAGCAATGCCCACATCCCACGAATACAAAGAAAAAAATTAATCTCAGTGCAAGTGAAACATTGCATCATTCTTTCTGGAGAGCAACCAAATCCAACTACCGCCTGTGGAATACACACAAGTTCCAAAGTCCAACTCTCAAAGCTCAAGCAACTCAGTGCTACCCACACAGTACTCTTTATGTTTGAATTACATGTGCTGAAAGAATTTGCAATGAATTACGAAGTATAGCTGTCTCATTGGTAAATAAATCCTAAATCAAAACACCAAAATGCATTTGGTCAAATAGCTAATCCTATCTCTATATTCATTGCTTCATGAGCCTTTGTATCAAGGTTTTGACTTTGTCCCAAGTACAATTTGGCACATTTTATGTTACCTTATTCAACAACTTTAAGTTAGCAAATCAGCTGTTATTTTGATGCACAATAAGTTACATTGCAATAATTTCCTATTGGGAACATAATAAACTTTCCTTGATGGGTCGATTAGATCAATTTTCTGGACAGCTGGTATGTTGTTCAGAGGGACACTAACAGCATGGTTTCAATTCCCACACCAGCTGAAGTTATCATGAAGGACTCATCTTCTCAACCTCTCTTTTTACTAAAGGTGTGTTGACCCTCAGGTTAAAACATGACCAGTTGTCTCTCTCTAATGGGAGAGCACTCTTATGGTCTAGTAAGGCTATGGTAACTTCACTTTGTTTCACTATTCAATCTTTAAAGAGGATAAGCACAAAAGGAAAGGGTGGGATGGCATTGTTAGTGAAAAATTAAATCCATGCAATAGTGATGAAGGGTATTGTGCATAAAGTAGAGCAGAGAAGCAACAAGGAATGGAAAACATTTGTGGAACTGTCATAAGCCTTCAACCAGTAGTGGTAAGGTAGACAGCATTAGGGAATGACAGATGCATCCAACATCGGTGTTACAGAAATCATGGGTGATTTTAATCTACATATAGAATGGGGAAGCCAAATCAGGAATAATAGTGTGGTGGATGAATTCCTAGAATGTGTACGAAATGTTACTTTTAGACAAGAAGGTTGAGGAGCTAACCAGGCAACAGGGTATTCTGGATTTGATTTTGTGCAATGAGATGGGGTTAGTCAATCTTTATGAGAGGTCCTTTAGGAAAGAGTGACCATAAATGGATGAATTATTCTTTAGGATAAAAGGGGAAGTTGTCCAATCTGAAAATTGGGCCTTGAAGCTAAACAAAGGAAACTGCAAAGGTATGAGGGGTGACTTGGCTACAATAGAGTGGGCAAATGTCATTAAAAGGCTTGACTGGAGTTAGGCAATCATTAATATTTAAGGAGAAAAATGAAAGCATTGCAATAATTATGCATTGTTTTCCAGCGAATAAAGAACAGGAAAAAGTAGCCCAACTGTGGTTAGCAAAAGAAATTAAGCATAGTACCAGATCCAAAGAGTACCTATAAAAAGATGCTAGAAAAAGTAGTAAGCTTAAGGACTGGGAACTGTTTAGAATTCAGCAAGAGAGGACCAAGGAGGTTAGAGGGGAAAAACCAAGTATAAAAGTAAACCTGCTCGACATTAGAAAATTAGACATTAAAAGATTTGGTAAGAAAAAAAAAATCAGTACAGACAAATGTAGGTCCATTACTGTCTGAAATGGGAGAATTTATATGGGACGGCTCAGTGGTTAGCACTGCTGCCTCACAGCACCAGGGACCTGGGTTCAATTCCTGCCTTGGGTAACTGTCTGTGTGGAGTTTGCACATTCTCCCAGTGTCTGTATGGGTTTCCTCCGGGTGCTCCGGTTTCCTCCCACAGTTCAAAGATGTGCAGGTTAGGTGAATTGGTCATGCTAAATTGCCCTAGTGATAGGTGCATTAATCAGGGGTGAATGTAGGGGAATGGGTCTGGGTGGGTTGCTCTTTGGAGGGTCGGTGTGGACATGTTGGGCTGAAGGGTCTGTTTCAACACTGTAGGGAATCTAAAAATAATGGAAAACAAGGAAATGGTAAAGCAACTAAGTTAGTTCTGGCTTCACAGAAGATGACAAATAATTTCCAAGAAGTACAAGGAAAGCAAGGGTCTATGTTGAAGGAGGGATTACAAAGGAAGTTATTAGTTTAAAAACAATTCTGGAGAACTGACAGTCTGATAGTTGATACATCCCAGGATCTGACCATTTACAACCTCTGGTACTAAAGGAGCAGGCCATGGAAACAGTGGGTGACAACATTAGTTAATATCTTCCAAATTTCCACTGATTTTGTAATAGACCTGGCAGACTTGAAGGTAGAAAATGTAACTTCACTGAAGGAGGAAAAAGGAGAAAGCTGGGAATTACAGACTTGTCAGTCCAATATCAGGAGTAGGGAAAGTGTTAATGCCTGTTGTAACGCTTGTGACAACAGGACATTTCAAAAACATTGATAGGATTCCACAACATAAATTTATGAAATGGAAATTGTGTTTGAGAAATCCACTGGAATTTCTTTTGAGCACATAACTAGTGGAATAATTGAGGGAGAACCATGGACGTGATGTATTTGGATTTTCAGAAGGCTTTTGATAAAGTCCCATATAAAAAGTTAAATGCAAAATTAAAGCACTGGTAACAGACTGGTATAGGTTAAAATTGATTATCACACAGGAACAATAATAAATGTCTCTTTTTCTGGATTGGAGGATGTTACACCTCGCTGGGTAACACACTGAAATTTCTGGAGTCATCACAAAAAGTAAAGACTTTAATGAGTATACAGAGTACCTACATTCAACAAGAATTTACTATTTCTTACAGGTAAACTGACTCGAGCTACAGGTAAACAATTACAAACCAAAAATATATAACTGTACTAGTTAAACTCTAAACCCTCTTTTAAAATCACTCCTTTACACACTCATGCAAACAGACAGATGGAAAAACAGAACATGACTGTTATGAATGGAGCGTAAGACTGGGAAGGCAGTTCAGCTGCCTTGGTCCAGATTTGTTGAGATGATTCTTGTGCAGATCACAGCCCTATTTCCTCATCTTTTTTCTCAGAATGCTTTGACTTGATTGCAGGAGGCACAGGGTGACTGGTTCACATTTATAAAAGGCCCCTGGTTTATTAAAAGTCAGAGCTTTCAGCAACCAATGGAAAAATAAATACCGAATGCTAGAGAAACTCAACAGGTCTGGCAGCATCTGAGGAGAGATTTAACATTCGAAGTCTGGTATGACTTTTCTTCAGAACAGTGAGGGGGAGGGGTGGCAGCATGCCTGTCTATATTGGGCATTACTATGTAGTAGGCCTGAGGCTCAGAGGTTAAAGTGAGATGAACAGATAAAAAGTGTTAAGTAGAAAAATGGGGAGAATCAAACTTGGTGGGTTTGGCAGGGACTGCAATGCAGAAAGGAAGAGAGGTTGGGTAGCAACTAAAATAACAGGTAGAATATAATTCATACTGGGAAGTAATTGGCTGGCTGCTTCTACTGGAAACCTGCATGGGATCTCTGAATTCTCAACCAATAAAAGTAACAAAGCCATTATTGGTGCAACATGCCAGATCATACCTCTTCAGCCAATTTCCTTGTGATCAGGTCAGTCCTGCAGCCTGGCAGTAGGTTTTGGTAACATAACTGGTATACTGCACTATCGAACTTACACATGCTGCGTTGAGAGCCCAACATTGCAATTCGGCCAAACTTCAGTAAGACGTTATCTTAGAAATTTGTGCCAGGAATCATGGAAGCTGCTATGATACCAATATCTGTAATAACTACTCTCTGCAACTATGGTTGGTGACTCTGTAATGCCATTCCTTAACTAGGGTTTGCGGGGGGGGGCACATGTGTGATGCATAATCCTAGCATGCTGTGTTCTGCTCTACCAGAGCCGGCAAAGAGGGGACGTGATGGATGCTGAAGAATTGGGACAGTGGCAGCAGTCTTGAGAATAGGAAGATAAAGACCTTGACCAGGAGGAACGTCATCTTCTGCATAACAGAGGGCAGTGTCATCAGGCTGGTATGTGTTCCCAGAAGTAAAAACAGCTTTCTGTTTCAAAACCAGCTGGTGTGTGTGTGTTCAGGTTCTGTACCTTCTCCCCGGTGGAAGAAGTTGTAGAAAAGCATTGCCAGGGTGGGATGGATCTTTGAGAATGCTGGTGGCCTTTCCTTGACAGCGGGCCTGGTAGATGGATTCTGTAGATGGGAGGTTGGCCTTTGTGATTGTCTGGGCCGAGTTCACCGCTTTCTGTAACCATCTCCGATCTTGAATGGTACAGTTGCCATACCAGGAAGTGATACATCCAGACAGAATGCTCTCTATGGCAAGGGTATTTGCCATCATGCCAAATTTCCTCAGGTGCCTGAGGAAGAGAAGACGTTGTTGGACCTTTGTAACCAGTGCATCCACATGAAAAGTCCAAGAAAGCTTGTTGTGGATGACCACTCCCAGAAGCTTGACACTATCCACTCGTTCCACCTCTGTGCTGTTAATGTGGAGGGGGGCATGAGAAACTTCCCGCCGAAAGTCAATAATGAGTTCCTTGGTTTTGCTGGCATCGAGAGCAAGATTGTTCTCAGTGCACCATTTATCCAGGTCTTGCTCTGTAGATGTTGTTTAACTTCAGTATTTGTAGGATTTTCTGTTTTTATGCACTGACCATGCAAGTATTTTTTCTTTTGTGTGATTAGCTGCTTGCAAGTCAAACTTGCTGTGTATGAGCGCACTACTGTTCCATGAAAGGATTCTGAATCCCAGGGTAGAGCCTCAAATATTTTTGATGACTTTCCTTCTCACTCAGATACTCAAGACAAGAAGTAATTTGCTATTTTAATGTGGCAACAGACACACATAATTCTAGTGTTTTATTATTTGATTTTCTGAATACAAACTAATATTTTGATAAAAGAACAATTTTATTTATTTATAGTTGGATTTCCTAAAACACAATTGAAGAAATGAGACTGTTATTTGTAGAAAGGCAACTTTCCTTACCTGTACTGGCTATAATGCAATCCTGGTCCCATTAGTTTAAATGGCGATGCTCTCACACAAGTTTCTTATAACTTAGGAATTGCATGGGAATGGAACAACCACGTTATTTCAAAATTGACTGTACTAGAAACTAACCAGAACTATTTTCTCAAAATGGTAACATGTTATTTATTGGATTAAACATGCACCATTAAGCTTTCATTTTTATAATTCTACATTTACTTCACTCGAATATTTTATATCCAATAGCACTGAATCCACATGTCTTCAGATTTTCAGATTGCTTAACCCTGCCAGTCAGTTTGAAATGTTTGCATGAACACACAAAGAAATCCTAGAGATATCTATTGATGAGCCTAAAGTGTTCTGACTTTTTGTGGTAACTGTCTCTAAAAGATGCTCCATTGTACTCACTCTGCCCCTCAGGAATATCTTCCATTCAGCGCACACATTTTCAAGAAGCTCACACCTGAAATATCTCGTGCTTGACAGGGAATTTCTAAACCATTTGGCCACAATGCCAGGACTAATTTATTAACTGTTTAATATCGAATGAAGGATTAACTTGTGCTATTCTATTATAGTTTTGCTGATATTATTGTAACTCTCAAATGTAACAAGTAGACAACACAATTCTCATCTTTGTTCCAGAAAGTAAAAGCAGCCTTCTCACTTGTAAACTCAACCGGGAAAGTTTGCGCCAAAAATCTTTACTCACTCAAGTAACAGACCATGAATGGACAGACACAGTACAACAAGCCAAAGATATTAGACAGCGACAAACACAGAAAATGAAACAAACTAGTCCTTCAGAAAACTAGACAAACTTACACAAAATAACAACATTGACAACACAGAAGCATGGATAAAAAAACCTATCTGACCGACCCTTAACAGACATTGAAAAAGCAGTCTTAGTAAGAGGATTAAATTACAACTGCCAGGACGGGGATAAGAAAGATTTCTTAGCAGCATTAGAAACAACACTGAAAAACAACCAACTCTCAGAAGAATCCCAGCAATCCATCAGATAGGTAGTCACACCAACATTAAGCAGAAAAAAAGGAAACACTCTCAATACACAAGGAAAGCACTGAAAAGACTAAAAAGAATTGTTATCCTACCTGCAGACAAAGGATGCTTGACAGTCAGTCATTTTAAATCAAAGAGACTACATTGAGAAAGCGAACACACTACTTACAGATACCAATACCTACCAACAAGTGACTATAGACCCGACCCCACAACTGAAGAACCAAATCACAGCCCTACTCAAACAACTTTAGAAATCTGGAGAAATAAATAAGACTGACTTCTAAAAAATGAAACCAGACAGATCCAAAACCACGCTTCTAAAGATTACCCAAAATTCACATACCAGGAGCCCCCCTCAGACCCATAGTCTCGCTACCTGGAACACCAACTTACAGACTGGCCAAGGAGCTACATCAAAGGCTAAAACACTTAGTAAAAGACTCACGCCACTCGATCCACTCCACCCAAGAATTCCTGGAGACCAAAGACACCAAGAGTATGAAATAGTGGTCTACTTTGATGTAACAGCCCTGTTCACATCCATCAACATCGACCTGGCCAAAGGAACACTGACTACATAGAGTCATAGAGATGTACAGTACGGAAAGAGCCCCTTCTGTCCAACCCGTCCAACTACACTATTAGAAGAATCAAAGACACATACACAAAACACCACCAACTTCATTAGCAAGGACAGTATTGTCAAGCTAGTGGATCTGTGCCTTACCACCCACTTCACCTTCAACAACAAAACCTACAGACAAACCAACAGAACACCCATGGGATCTCCAATGTCAGGGTTCTTAGCAGAGGCAGTAATGCAGAGACTTGAACAAACAGCTCTGCCAACCATCCAACCCAAACTTTGGGGCTGCTATGTGGATGACACCTTTGTCATCACTAAATGAAACAAATTAGAGGAAACCTTCAAGACTATCAAGAATACCCTTACTGGCATAAAATTCACTAAAGAGGAGGAAAACAACAACAAACTGCCATTCCTAGATGTCACAGTAGAGTGAACAGCCGATGGGGAAATTCAAACCAGCGTCTACAGTAAAACAACACAAACAAACCAAGTACTGAACTATGGAAGCAAATCATCCCAATATCCACAAATGAACCTACGTTAGAACATTTTTCAATGAGCCACCACACACTGCAGCACAGAGGATCTACGCAGAGCAGAGGAAAATTACCTATAAAGTGTATTCAAAAAGAACAGGTACCCAATGAACACAGTCCGCCAATTTCTCAGCAACAAACCCAAACAAGCAGAAAAAATGCGTCCAGAAACCGGAGCCACTCTCCCCTACATCAAAGACATCTCGGAAATGACCGCCAGACTACTCAGACCCTTTGGCATCATGGTAGCCCACAAACCCATCAATACACTAAAACAGCAGCTAATGAACTTGAATGACCCTATACAGACAACAAGCAAAACTAATGTCATTTACAAAATATCTTGCAAGAACTGTAACAAACACTACATTGGACAAACAGGCAGAAAACTAGCCACCAGGATACATGAACATCAACTAGCCACAAAAAGATACGACTCACTCTCACTAGTATCCTTACATATGGATGAGGAAGGACATCACTTCGACTGGGACAATACATCCACCCTAGGACAAGCCAAACAAAGACACGCACGAGAACTCCTAGAAGCATGGCATTCCAACCAGAACTCTATCAACAAACACATTGACTTGGATCCCACTTACCACCCCCTGAGAAAAAGAACAGGAAATGACATCACCAATCAAAGAAACCCAAAAATATAAATAGAAAGCGGGCTAAACTATCAACGCTTCATCCGGAGGTTCATAGAACATAGAAGAATACAGTGCAGTACAGGCCCTTCGGCCCTCGATGTTGCGCCGATCCAAGCCCACCCAACCTACACTAGCCCACTATCCTCCATATGCCTATCCAATGCCCGCTTAAATGCCCATAATGAGGGAGAGTCCACCACTGCTACTGGCAGGGCATTCCACGAACTCACGACTCGCTGAGTAAAGAACATACCCGTACCATCTGTCCTATACCTACCCCCCCCCCTTAATTTAAAGCTATGCCCCCTCATAATAGCTGACTCCATACGAGGAAAAAGATTCTCACTGTCGACCCTATCTAAACCCCTAATCATCTTATACACCTCTATCAAGTCACCCCAAACCTTCTTTTCTCCAATGAAAACAACCCCAAGTGCCTCAGCCTTTCCTCATACGATCTATCTACCATACCAGGCAACATCATGGTAAACCTCCTCTGCACCCGTTCCAGTGCCTCCACATCCTTCCAATAGTATGGCGACCAAAACTGCACACAATACTCCAGAGTCTTATACAACTGCAACATGACCTCAGTACTCCGGAACTCAATTCCTCTACCAATAAAAGCCAGTACGCCATATGCCTTCTTCACCGCACTATTTACCTGGGAGGCAACTTTCAAAGATTTGTGTACATGGACACCAAGATCCCTCTGCTCATCCACACTACCAAGTATCCGACCATTAGCCCAGTACCCATCTTTTTATTACTCTTACCAAAGTGAATCACCCCACACTTAGCTACATTGAACTCCATTTGCCACCTTTCTGCCCAGTTCTGCAGCTTATCTATATCCCGCTGTAAAATGCCACATCCTTCCTCACTGTCTACAACTCCTCCGACTTTCGTATCATCCGCAAACTTGCTCACCCAACCTTCTAACCCCTCTTCCAGGTCATTTATAAAAATGACAAACAGCAATGGTCCCAAAACAGATCCTTGCGGAACACCGCTAGTGACGGCACTCCATCAACTACCCTCTGTCTTCTACCAGCCAGCCAACTCCTAATCCAAACCTCCAACACCTGCCCTTCACAAAACCATGCTGACTATCCTTGATCACATTATTCCTATCCAGATGTTCATAAATCCTATCCCTTACAATTCTCTCTAAGACTTTGCCCACAACAGAAGTGAGACTCACCGGCCTATAGTTACTAGGGTTATCCCTACTCCCCTTCTTGAACAAGGGGATCACATTTGCTAGCCTCCAATCTTCTGGCACTACTCCTGTAGACAACGAGGACATAAAAAGCAAGGCCAATGGCTCTGCAATCTTCACTAAAGATGTTACCTAATATGGTGACGAAATGTCTGAAAACTCACCTTCCAGTTCAGCGAGCAAACCTACAACCAATAAAAGCATCCTCCAAAGGAAAAAAAACTTACACCAAAGAATTAGATATTCTGTCAATTTTTTGATAACAATGGCAAAGCATTATTAGCATGTTAATGTAAAGTTGCAAAAACCTTAAGTAAAACAGATTTCTTATTCCCAAATACTGATTATGGATATACGCTTTCTTTCTTAAAATTGGAACATCCAAGTAATATACAGAGGAACCTTGATTATCCGAACATCAATTATCTGAATTTCGGATTATGTGAAGGGGATCTCAAGGTCCCGATAGAAACAATACGTCGAAGAGCTGTTTCAATCCTGGTCGGGTCTTTTGTTTACAGGTACAATGATTAAAAATGAACTCGGCTCACTGAAACGCTGCTGACAACAGTCCTGGGCAGTCCAGGCACCGTCTCCAAATGATTGACCTCCTGTCCTCTCTCTCTCCCCTTACACTTTCCATGGAGTTCTACATTGGGTTGAACCCTAAACTCCCCATCCCCAGATAATCGCTCCAACATTGTCCTGAGGGCAAAGGTGGAAGCTGTCAAAAAGTTGCAGTCAAAAGTTGAGAGTGTGTGCGTGTGCACGCATGCGAACACTGTTTGGAGACTTACCCCAAAAAGTGTACAGTTTGGCTGCCCTGGAGTTGGGGGTTGGGCGGGAGGTGGGGGTGCGGACGGGTGAAGTCAGACGCTGGTGAGGGGCTGGGGTGGAGGGATGGTATTGGACCGCATTGGGGGCAGGCGGCCGGGGGTGGGGGTCAGGGTGGGAGCGGGTGGGTATGGGATGGGGTGGGAGCAGATGGGCTTGGGGGTGTTGTTGGATGGGGCTAGGGACGGGCAGAAGCATGGGCAGGGGGGTGGGGGTTTGTGCGTGGTGCGCTGCTTCCTAGTCTCCTAAACAGGGACCAGACTTCACAGAAAGCTCCAAGCCCCAGAGGAAATCAATTAACTGAATAATCAATTATCCAAACGAAACAGTGTCCGCCTATCTCATTCGGATAATTGAGGTTCCTCTTGTCCAGCAAAATTTCACACATATACTCAAACTAAAGAGATTTCATTTCAACTTCATAACTCACAACGACCAGAAAGGAAACTAACCAGCTACCATTATCATTAGAATGTCAGTTATTACTTATGGCAAATTGCATAAAGTAAACTTGCATCATATTTGGCAATACAATGGTGGTGGATGTGTGAAGCAGCATAAACTGAGGAAAACAGACTAACTCCGTTAAGCAAAAGAGATCTTGACATTTCTTAGAATTAAAAGATATTAGCACTTTAACCTGGAGATATCTTCTCTGCACGTTTGGTGCTTTACCCCAACATCACCTGCACATGCTGACATCAGGACTGTACAGGAGATTTGGAAGCTCCTGAATTGTTTGGAGAGTGAGTATATTGAGGGATGCGTGTTTGCACGGCAGCTGTTATCTGGTTTATTGAACAAATGTATTTAATGCTGCAAGGAATGTTAGATAATTGAAAATTAATACAGATCAGGATTTGGAACACAAATGAGCAACAGATATTTTGGGAGAAATCAAATTTCGCTACTACAGCCCATCATTCAGTGTTTGACCAGTTCAGGCAAGGTGTGGTTATCTCAGTTAACTATACCACAACTGGGTGCTATAGGCATCGAAGTCGACATTTTAAAACCCTGTTATTATGGACCAGGCAAACCCCCTCAAAATTTGTTAAGAAGATAGTTTAGACCCTAATCTCTTATTTTGGAGGCAAATGCCAGGTGTTGTGTTCCAGATGCAATTCGATTTGTCAAACTAACAGTCTTGAAGCAAAACACATTTCATTCATACACAACAAAAGAAATAATTGGAAAAATTTAACACTGTTGGAAAGCTTAACAGAATAATAGATTATTTCACTACTAAACAGTAACTATTCCGATGTAGTAACATCCCATAAACACACCATTGGCAAAGGCAAATTCAGTAAAATAGATGGTCTTACATGCAATTCTAGCAGCAGCAAGATAATCCCCTGCTTTTAGCCACAGCAGAGACTTGACAAGCAGCTTCCACACCCAGATTCAAGACCCCAGCAGCAACCTCTACTGAAAATCAAAACTAAAACTCCTAGTTCTGTGAGGCTGCTTCCATTGTTCCAACTTTAAAAAAAATAAGGCCTCACAAACGGTTTACTCTATTGAATCGGAGTAGACTCCTCATTTCCTCTCTCTCAACCTTTCTTCAAAGAAGTAGGTCAAAATACTCCTCTTAAAGCCATAGTATCATCACATTGTAAATAAAGCTTCTATAGATATACAATCTGAGTGTATCATCTCTGTCTCTCTCGAAGAATTAAAAACAGATACTTCATTAGCCAAAATATATTCAGATAAGTGAAGAGAATGTTGTCAGGTTTACATTTAACGACAAGGTTTGACACTAGAAAAATAATCAAATAGTGGCATTACACTTTAATAAAAATCTCAATTGTTTAAGTAAATATTTCAAAAATCAGTGTGTTGCAAGTTGAAGGGAAAGAAAAATCAGCATTTTATCATTTCCCTGAATATGGGAGTCCCCCAACTATTGGATGCAAAACTATGAACAGGCAACCAATAAGAAATGTTAAGAAAATAACCACGTGTTTTTCATATTATTCAGTTGCACATGGAACATCAGCAAACTTTCATCCACATTGATAGATTCCATTCTGTTATTTAACTGTCCCAGATGTTATTCTATGTCAATAGAACATAAAAACTCTGCACCTTCAGTCAGCCACTGTCAATAGCCCAAATTATTGAGATTCCATCACTCCTGAAGCACATAACCTTGGAAAAACATACAGTATCATCTTCAGGCAATGATGAAAACAAAATTTTAATAATTTGAATTTGAGTAACCTATTGACATTTTAACCTAATATCACATTTTATACTTAATAGATGTTTTCCACAAAGAGCAGCATGTTAATTGGCATTGCTACATCTTACAAAACAATAAACATGCCAGACTTGTAATTACTTTCAACTGAATAAATACCTTAATGAGCATAAATCATACTGCACAACATAACATTAACACAACATTAGCATTGAGGGCCAACTCAATGAATACACACGATTGGAATAGTTGGCAGGTTAACGATCCAATCACATATCAGATACCTTGAGCTGTTCCTCGACAACCCGGGTGACTTCCCCAGCCATGGACTCCAGTTTTTCCTGAATTGGATTTGATGAGCTAGTGATTCCTGCTGCCCAAGAAGCTCCTCGCAGATGATAAAGACTGGGCAATAGCTAAAGGCAAAATACATTTATAATGAGATAAACTGGTATCTAAATTACACATTTGTTATTCCCCACATTTAATTAAATGTGTTTGGCTGATTCTTTATAAACCCTGAAAGTTTATCAAAGGGTAGCTGGGCAACATTGCGGGAAAAAAGAATAAATCTGTTTTTTTTAGATTAGATTAGATTACTTTACAGTGTGGAAACAGGCCCTTCGGCCCAACAAGTCCACACCGACCCGCCGAAGCGCAAACCACCCATACCCCTACATTTACCCCTTACCTAACACTACGGACAATTTAGCATGGCCAATTCACCTGGCCTGCACATTTTTTTTTTGGACTGTGGGAGGAAACCGGAGCACCCGGAGGAAACCCACGCAGACACGGGGAGAATGTGCAAACTCCACACAGTCAGTCGCCTGAGGCGGGAATTGAACCCGGGTCTCTGGCGCTGTGAGGCAGCAGTGCTAACCACTGTGCCACCGTGCCGCCCATATAGCCGGTTATATAGCACCTGCATAGGAAACAGAAACAGAACACTTCTGATGAAAAGGTGATAAACATCTTTGTACATAGATGCTGTGATTTTTTCCCCTTCAAGCTTCCAACATCCACGATATTCTGATTTTGTCATAGATTTCAATCCGTTATCAGCCAGGTCAAGTCTTACAATGGACTTTCAGCTGCCTGATGGAGGGTTCACATACAACCCATGCCTACTCTGACAGCTTCCAGGGAATAACTATTATACTCAGGACAGGAAAAAGAAATCAAAGTCAGGGAAAAATAGATGGCATCATGACAGGTTAATCATTTGGACAACACTTTCCCCATTTTCCCTGCCTAACTTTAGATTATCAATGATCATATCACAATGGCCATCTCTTCACATTATTCACACATTATTACATACTTGTGTGAAGTTCAAGGTTTTACACCCAAACTTTTAGGCAAAAAGTAGAGGATTGGCTTTCACATGAGTAATAATGTTGAAATCCATACTTAGATCTATGGAATTGCTGATAACAAACTGACACTGTTACTTGGCACTGGTACGGCTGTCCAGACTATCAGTATTTAGGATGCTCAAATGAGAAAAGAGCTTTGTAGAAATAGAATTGCTGGAAAGTTTCCAACAACTCTACTCCCAAAATGAGCAAGAGGTGTAAGAATAAATGAAAGTTTTTTTTTGCTCTAAAGCCTGATGGTAGAATCTTATAAAATGAATATTATTTGAGTACATACAGTATATTTAAATTGTTAAAATTACTTATAACAAAGTATTTTTCTGCCAAGTATTATTTATCATTAGAGAAAACGGAGGAGATCCAATAGAAGTTTTCAAAATCATGGGCAGACTGGACAGAGTAGATAGGGGAGAAGCTGTTCCATTCATAAAAGGAAATAAAAGAGAGGACATAGGTTTAAAGTGATGTGCAGAAGAAGCAAGAGTGAGGAAAGAAAAATCTTTTTCACACAGCGAGTAATTAGGATATAAAATGCACTATTTGGAAATGTGGTGGAGACAGATTCAGTTGAGGCAATCAAGAGGACACTGGATGATTATTTGGATGGAAATGGTGTGCACAGATATGGGGAAAGGCAGGAAATTGTCATTAGCTAATAGGACAGGAGCAGGCACAATGGGCTGATTGGCCTCCTTCTGTGCCATAACACCTCTGTGATTCCGTAATTCTGAGAGATTATGTTTAACTTGGAGCTGAAGACGTCTCTAAAAGGAGCTTCACCTAGCTTCTAATTGAACTGTTCTCATATCAAGACAGAATAGTCTTCCTGAAGCCATATACAACTTGACTAAGAGTGATTAGAAGACTTTAGTCATTTTTCAGGAATGCTTTATTTATGCAAAATTAATGGCATATGGCATTGCAAACCACAGGGAAGTCCAAAAGTTTTGCACTATAATCTGAGACTTCAGACACCTTGATAAGTCATTTTTTTTTAAGAAAACGATCAACCTGTTTGGACATGTTATGACACATCATCAGGGCAGCAGGGGGAGTTTAACCTAGAATTTCTGGCCCAGAGTTAGAGACATATGACTCTGCCTCAAGACTTGGCCAATACCCACTTTTTATCACAGCACCAGGAAGATTCACAAAAATAATTGAAATGCAATTTACAAAAGAAAATTACAAAGAGGGATGGGAAAATGAGAAATGGCATTCAATCTGATCTTGACTTCTCCATCTAGAATGATTTGACGGGCTGTCTTCTGCCCCCATCACATTTTCCAGGATTTTACTTCTACTATCACAACTGAAGGTCCATTTCAAGTATTAAAAACTTCTGACAGGCCTAATTTAATAATTTACTCACATGAAAGCATGCCCTATTGCCATTATTTAATGGTTAAGCTTGGTGTATCATTTCCATTTATTACCTCAAAAGTTTAGACCAAAAAGCTTAAGTTAATCAAATTTTTCCTCAGAACTCAGCCATTTGGAGCTAGCAGGCTTTTCTCAAAATTGCTCCGAATATTTGAATGTATTCCTTATGTTTGAGTAATCAAAACTAGACAAAGTACTAAGAGATGCAGTGTAAATGAAGAATTTAGAATGTGGTTTCCTCTAAACTGTATCATAATCAATATGTTTTCTTTGTTGATTGCTACTTCATGGTAATTCAAAATTGAAAGTTCAACTTTACCTTCTCAAGGGTAGCTGGGGATGGAAAATAAATATGCTCCTAGTCAACAATGCCCATATCCCAGGAACAAATAAAAATAGCTAAGTTTATTATAACCACTAGATCTCTTGGTGCTATTTGGACACTATTTTGAATGCTTTATTCATCATCTTTTCTTCCTGGTGCAACGTATCATATTCATCATTCAACTAATCACTTCAGCACATATACAATTTGTCCAAATAGTTTTGTAGTTCTCAAGCTACAACTTCATCTAGTCTTCCATGGTTGACATCATTTGGCTTTCATTGAGGCTCTGAACATAAAATAAAATCACATATATTGCTGGAAAAATACATTTGATCGATTTTTTAAAAAAAATTTTGCACTTATCAGGACAATTTGCAAGAATACCAACATAATGGGGGAAAAAATGTTTTATGCTGTGTGAAAATAGTTTTTTTTGTCAAATGCACTCTGGCTGGTAGAGATGTTGCTGTGGAGAATTCACTAGTTAGATGGTAACTGATAGAAAATTGGCAATTGCTGTAGACCATGATTGCCTACCAGAATGGTCTGAGAGCTCTCTTCTTCTCCAATCAATGGAGGCCCAATGAGTGTCCACAAGGCATCATCAATCTCTGCCTTGGCTGAACTTATCCATATATTCAACAACCTCTCCTTAATTACCAATTACTTCTTCAAAATTGCAGAATGGGCAAGTAACTAACAAATAAAGTTCAATGCAGCATGAAGTAGAACATTTTACTGGGAAGAAATTGGGGGAAGGTGAATCACAATGCTATCAGACAGGAACCAGGAACAGATGTTCTCAGGGAAATGTACGACAAATGTGGAGGTTGTTTAGGTAGTACTTGCTGATAGTGCTGGACAGGTTTGTCCCACTGAGGAAAGGAAGGGATGGTAGGGTGAAAGAACCTTGGGTGACAAGGGATGTGGGACATCTAGTCAAGAGGAAGAAGGAAGCTTACTTAAGGTTGAGGAGGCAAGAATCAGACAGGACTTTACAGGTTTACAAGGTAGCCAGGAAAGAACTGAAGAATGGACTTAAGACAGCTAGAAGGGGACATGAAAAAGCTTTAGCAGGTAGGAATAAGGAAAACCCTAAGGCATTCTACATTTATGTGAGGAACAAGAGGATGGCCAGAGCGACGGTAGTGCCCATCAGATAGAGTGGAGGGAACTTGCGCCTGGAGCCACAGGATGTAGGGGATGTCCTTAATAAATTCTTTGCTTCAGTATTCACTACTGAGAGGGACCTTGACATTTTGGGGACAGTGTGAAACAGACTGATATGCTCGAACAGGTTGATGTTAGGAAGGAGGGTGTGCTGAAAATTCTGAAAAACATAAGGATAGATAAATCACCCAGGCCAGACAGGATGTACCCAGGATACTACAGGAAGCAAGGATTGCAGCATCTTTGGCGATGATCTTTACATCCTCACTGTTTACTGGAGTAATGTCAGATGATTGGAGGGTGGCAAATGTTATTCCCTTGTTGAAGAAGCTATAATCCTGGGAATTACAGACAAATCAGTCTTATGTAAGTGGTGGGCAAAGTATTGGAGAGGATTCTGAGAGATAGGATTTAAGATTTCTTGGAAAACCATAGTTTGATTAGAGATAGTCAGCATGGGTTTGAGATGTGCGGGTTGTGCCTCACAAACCTTATTGAATTCTTCAAGGATGTGACAAAACATGTTCATGAAGGTAGAGCAGTGGATGTGGTGTACATAGATTTTAGTGAGGTGTTTAATAAGGTTCCCTATGGTAGGCTCATTCAGAAAGTAAGAAGGCATGGGATAAAGGGATATCTGGCTGTCTGGATACAGAATTGTCCGGCCCATAGAAGACAGAGAGGGGTGGTAGATGGAAAGTATTCAGCCTGGAGCTTGGTGACCAGTGTTGTTTTGCAGGGATCTGTTCTGGGACCTCTGCTGTTTGTGATTTTTATAAATGATTTGGATAAGGAAGTGGAAGGGTGGGTTAGAAAGCTTGATGATGACACAAAGGTTGGTGGAGTTGTGGATAATGTGGAGGGCTGTTGTAGCTTGCAATGGGGCATTGACAGGATGCAGAGCATAGCTGAAAATGTGTTGCTGGAAAAGCGCAGCAGGTCAGACAGCATCCAAGGAGAAGGAGAATCGATGCTTCGGGCATGAGCCCTTCTTCAGGAATGCACTGGGCGGATAAATGGCAGATGGAGTTCAACCTGGAAAAGTGTGAAGTCATTCCCTTTGGAAGGTCAAATTTGAATGCAGATACAAGGTTAAAGGCAGGATTTTTGGCAGTATGGAGGAACAGAGGGACTTTGGGGTTCATTTCCATAGATCCCTCTAAGTTGCCACCCAAGTTGATAGGGTTGTTAAGAAGGCGTATGGTGTGTTGGATTGCATTAGCGGGGGATTGAGTTTAAGAGGTTATGGTGCAGCTCTATAGAGCCCTGTCTAGACCTCATTTGGAATATTGTGTTTGGTTCTGGTCACTTCATTATAGGAAAGATGTGGAAGCTTTAGAACGGGTGCAGAGGGGATTTATCAGGATGTTGCCTGGACTGGAGGGCATGTCTTATGAAGAAAGGTTGAGGGAGCTAGGGCTTTTCTCAGTGGAGAGAAGAAGGATGAGAGATGACTTGATAGAGGTGTGCAAGATGTTGAGAGGCATTGATAGAGTGGATAGCCAGAGATGTTTCCCCATGGCGGAAATGCCTATCATGAAGGGACATAATTTTAAGGTGATTGGAGGATAGTTTAGGGGAGATGTCAGAGGTAGGTTCATCACTCAGAGTGGTGGGTGCGTGGAATGCACTTCTGGCAGTGGTAGTAGAGTCAGATACATTAGGCACATTTAAGCAACTCTTGGATAGGCACATGGAAGATAGTATAACGAAGGGCATGTAGGTTAGTCTGATCTTAGAGCAGGATAAAAGGCCAGCACAACATCGAGTGCCGAAGGGCCTGTACTGTGCTGTACTGTACTGTTCTATGTTCGATATGCTCCACAAATAGGAAGGTCACTTGGAAGGTGCAAATATAGATGGAGTATAGGAACAAAGGTATTTCGGTGTACAAATATATCGATCACTAAAAGTTGTGTTAGTAAGGGGCTAGGTAAAGTTGCCATAGTCCCAGAGAACCATAGGGCTGGTCTGTCATTAAAGAGACTGGCATGGTTTAACTCAACAGGCAGCAGACCTGAGGCGAAGGGAGAGATTGAGAAAGAGAGTCCTTCATGTTCACCGCAGCCGTTAGGCAAATTGAACCCACATTACTGCCATTCGTAAATACAGTTTAAAAAAGCAAACAATGCACTTGGCTTTACTTCTGGAGGGATGGAATTGAAAAGTAGGGATATCATAATGACCCTGTACCAAACCTGGTTAGATCACACTTAAGAGTACTGCATGGAGCTCTGGTTGTAGTACAAAGACACTAGGGAGGGTGTGGAGATGATTTATAAGAATGATTGACGTCAGGAAGGGTTGACAGGCTGGGTCTCCACTAATGCTTTAAAAAAAGGCTGGCCAGTGATCTAATAAAGGTTACCAAGGCAAATAAAAGTGTTGATAGAGTGGATACAGAGGGAATATTTGCTTGTGGGCAAGAGCACTTGATAGAAGTGAAAAGGAAGCAAATGACAGTGGAGGAAACAAAAAGGAAGCTGTTTGATAGCGGCAATTCCACTAGTCTCTCACATGGCTGAGACTATTTCAGACTTATTCAAATTTTTCACCTTTTTGGTGAGTGTTTCTGGGGATAGGCCATCAATGAATATTCTGAGCAAGCCCATGACTCTGAGCCACCAGGACTGTACTTATCCCATCTCAAATGCATTAGTTCTGGTGATGCAACCTTCTATACTAGGCCTTCTGACATGGTTTTCCTTGTCCTCAATTGAGAATTTCATACTTATGTACATTTAACTGTCCAACAATTTCATGTCTCACCGTTTTGGAATTTTTGGCATCACGCATCAGGTTTTCAGCTAGTCGCAAATCCTCTTGAACAGCATCTATATCCGAATATCTCAATGAGTTGAGATGATCCTGCACTTTTACACACATCCGGTCAATCATCTGTTGACAAAAACAGCATCATCATCCAGAATCAAAGAGGAAAGTTGACAAACAGCCTGACAATGAGCCTTCTTGCTTGAGAGTTTAATGTTCATGAGCAAATACCCGATACTTTTTATTGGCTAGAACGTTTTGTCCATTTCAATGAAATTAGAAAAACTGAAGAAGGCAACCTCCGAGTACATGGGACTTTGATCAGATGGGCCAATAGGCCGAGGAGTGGCAGATGAAGTTTAATTTAAATAAATGTGAGGTGCTGTATTTTGGAAAGGCAAATCAGGACAGGAACTTGTACATTTAATGGTAATGTCCTGGGGAGTGTTACTCAACGGAGACCTAAGAGTGCTCGAAAGTGGAGTTACAGGTAGATGCATTTGGTATGCTTGCCTTTGAGTACAGGAGTTGGAAGGTCATGTGGCAGCTGTACAGGACATTGGTTAGGCCACTTTTGGAATATTGCGTGTAATTCTGGTCTCCTTGCTTTGGGAAAGATGTTGTGAAACTTGAAAGGGTTCAGAAAAGATTTGCAAGGATGTTGCCAGGGTTGGAGGGTTTGAGTATAGGGAGAGGCTGAATAGGCTGGGGCTGTTTGCCCTGGAGCGTTGGAGGCTGGAGCATGTGGAAGGATCCTTTGGGGCCTTGGAAGGAGGTGAGTGGGGAGGTGTGGGAGCAAGTTTTGCACTTCTTTCAGGGAAAGGTGCCGAGAGTGGAGGGTGGGTTGGTGGGAGGCATGGACCAAACAAGCAAGTCAAGGAGACAGCTGGGGAGACAGGACACCAACTTGTGGAATGTTTCAGAGAACATCTCTGGGACACACACTAAACAACCCCACCGCCCTGTGGCTGAACACTTTACCTCCCCCTCACACTCTGCCAAAGACATGCAAGTCCTGGGCTTCCTCCACCGTCAAACTCTAGGAGGAAGAATGCCTCACCTTCTGTCTTGGAACGCTCCAAGCACATGGGATCCATGTCTATTTCACCAGTTTCCTCATTTTCCATCACCTTACTTTATCCCAGATCCAACCTTCCAACTTGGCACCACTCTCTTGAACTATCCTACCTGTCCATCTTCCTTCCCACCTATTCACTCCACCATCCTCTCCGACCTATCACCATCAGCCCCACCTTCGTCTACCTATCACATTCGCAGCTACCTTCCCCCCAGCCCCATCCCCACCCCCATTTATCTCTCAGCCCCTTTGGACCACTCGCTCATTCCTGATGAAAGCCTCATCCTCGAAACGTCGACTCTTCTGCTCCTCGGATGCTGCCTGACCTGCTGTGCTTTTCCAGCACCACACTTTTCGACTCTGATGTAAAACATCTGCAGTCCTCAATTTCTCCTCATTTATTTTCACTCTTTCATTGTAACTGGCTAGGAAATGGGTGGGTAAAATAAATATCAGCCCCATCTTTAAAATTTGTAATCAGGTTTGAACTTCATTCACTTTCCACGACCACCTCCAACACCACCACCCATACCTCTGTGGTTATCTACTTATTATAGTCACAGTATTTGGTTAATGGTAACCCTCCAGGATGTTGATAATGGGGATTCAACAATTGTAATCCCATTGCAAGTCACAATGAGGTAGTTAGATTCTCTTTTGTTGGATATGACCATTGCCAGGTACCTGCGTAGCATGAATGTTATTTTTATCCAATGAAGTTAGTTTGTGCCTTCTAATGTTTTTCTTTTAAGATAAACATTTTAAAAACCTGGTCCTGCTGTTTCATTATTTTACGTAATATATTCAGAGTTAAACAGCACGGATTCTGGATTAGTGGTGCTGGAAGAGCACAGCAGTTCAGGCAGCATCGATTTCGAAGCTCCTTGGATGCTGCCTGAACTGCTGTGCTCTTCCAGCACCACTAATCCAGAATCTGGTTTCCAGCATCTGCAGTCATTGTTTTTACCTTGTTGATTTAAACAGCATGGAGGCAGGCCCTTTGAACCAAACTGGTCCATGCCAACCAAAATGTCCATCCACACTAACCCGCTGCCCTGCACTTGTCCATATCCTTCTAATCCTTTCCTATCCATGTATTTGTCCAAATGTCTTTTAAATGTTGTTAATATACCCTCCTCAACCATTTCTGCTGGCAGCTCATTCCATATGCATACCACCCTCTGTGTAAAAAGGTTCCCCCTCAGGTTCCCTTTTATTCTTTCCCTCTAACTTTAAACGGATGCCCTCTCGTCCTCGAATCCTCAGCCCTGGGAAAAAGAGTGAGTGCATTTATTCCTTTTTTTTTGTTTACATTTAAATTTTTTACCAATTATCTCTTCACTAACCTGTTTAACTCTGCAGAAAAAAAATCTTATACAAAATTCTGTGGCTCATGACACTCAGTTTAAAATCTCAGATCCCTCAATCACTGACTTCAGTTTATCTCTGTAGTGTTTCACAGTGTTATATCTTAGTGAGTCCTAGCTTGTCCAACCTCTCACTACTACTCAGACCATTGATTCTTTACGTAGGTGACCCATACATTTGAGATCAAGCTGTATGCCAATGATACCCAAAACTACTTCATGACAAAATCATCAATCCGTCATCTCCACCATGTAGTTTGATGGGTTAATCACTAATATAAATTGTGAAAAGCCTTCCACCCAGTACAACCTACACATAATCCTGGCAGTGCTCAACAGAACCCACTGTACTTATACTGTTAATGACTTTGATGAGTCAGCTCTGCTCTGCTTTTGTTTAAGATCCATCTTTACCTTGGTCTCTAATTAATCAAACAGATGACAGCTGCGCTCAGTAGACAGCTTCCTTATTTACACCTGAAAGAAACTTTAGATTTGGAATTTAGTGGTAAATGCTAAATGTAACCACCACCTGGTTTTTAAATATAGTTAATCCTTAAGAGAAATTATCTGTTAAATTCTCCCACAATTACTAAACTCACAAATCTTCCATTCTGTGCAATTGTTGAAATCTTGTTTAACTATTAATGGAATGCTAAAACTACATTTGTTCCACTGTCAAATCCATTTGCTTTTATCTTATAACTTATACCCCAACTTTTCCTTATTTATTCCTTCATTTTGTTTACATTTAAATTTTTACCAATTATCTCTTCATTAACCAGTTTAACTCTGCAGAAGAAAAATCTTACACAAAACTCTGGCTCGTGACACTCAGTTTAAAATCTCATATCACTCAATCACTGACTTCAGTTCATCTCTGTAATGTTTCACAGCGTTATATCTTAGTTTGTACCCTCTGCCCCTCTAACTGTTGTCTTTGGTCACTAAACCACTGAAATCAAACCATGTATCTAAAGCTCAAGCTCATAATTTCTTTCCTTCTTCCTCAAAATGTCTTGAATCCTGACGTGTATCCACCATTCCTCCTGCAATGTACCTTGGTACATAATTGCATATGTAAAAATGATTCCACAATTTAAAAATGTTACGAAAGAACAAGATAACAACATTCCATCAGCAAGTGAATCTGTACAGTCCATCAAACTGGAGTTCCACATTTTGTTATTCAGGCACTGGGTTTTGTAAGATAATGGATTTGAAGTTGTGTTTAAAGATGAATCGATGAGGGAAGGACAATTATACGTTAATGATAACAGCAAATATTATGCAGTTAATATTACTTTGGAACATCAAAAAAAAAAGCGGGCAATAATAGGTAAGGGGGCTGGTTGCGTCAATTGGCCACATGGCTCACATGATTCAGAATAGCACTAGCGTGGATTTATTTCTCTCAGGGCCATGGCTGGGGTTTCACGAGACCTGCCTCATTGCCCTACCTCAGTTTGGAAGGCTACGTAAACTGCATGGGAAAGAGACCCAGGATGAAACAACAATGAGACAAGGAGCTGCTTTCAACAGAGCACACATGAACGAAATAAATAGTAGGCACTGTACACCAACTTTAATGGGCTGCAAGCATGCATGTTTTAAACTCAAGAACTGGGTCAAAACAATACTTTTAAGCTAATCTGAGTTTGATATACAAGTTTAGCAAGCTGACAACAAGGTTCATTCATCTAACAAATGAACAAAGGATATATGCTCGCTGACTCAAATGATTTACTGGCTGCAGTGATGAGTGATTGCATCTTCACCTGTTGTGTAGTGCTGGTCACGATACCCTGCTGCAACCTGTAGGCCTGTTCTTGCAGATACTTCCTGGTCTCGTGGTTTCGCAACAGATAGTTCTCAATCTAGGATAAAGACAAAATTTTAAGAGAACTCTTCACATCACCATTGCTGATTCTACAAAAGAAGCATTTGAACATTCCAAGAAAAAAATTCTGCGATTTAGAAAACATTGCAAAATCTCCTGTGCAAGCAGAATAACTAACATGTCTGTACGAGGAAATGAGTTGTTTAAATACCAAGCTACCCTGCTAAACATCAAGGATTTAGAGCACAAGAACAATTCATTATCATCTAAAAGAGCATGCGAAATTTATAGGAAGGACAAACAGCTCTGTGAAACAGAGCTACTCAACAATGATGTTCAATCACATTCCAGGGACTAAACAGTGAAATACTAGGACTACATTAGTTGTACTGTTTGCTTAGCCAAATGATCCATAACTATTTCAGGTGGAAATAATGACTGCCATAAAACCAACCTTCTGGTTTCTCTTGGGATCAATTTGGTGATATGCTACTGGTCAGGGCTAGTTCAAGTCAGAGAAACACCTTTTGTCTTTGCCAAGAGGAGACAGAAAAGCAAACTGTTACTTCTCAAATTACTTCATAAAACTTGCTTTGAACTCCAGTGAAGACTTGCTGTGCATACAAAGATATAAATCTTATTTCAGTAGAGTGAACAGTGCTCTCATGATTATCAAAGTTTCCATGTTACATTCACATATGTAGACATTTAACAATCAATACCATTTTTAAGATTCAAAGTAGACCACATTCTTTAGGCATCTGAAAAAAAGTTACTTTCCAGATACTGTAATGTTATCTTTTACTTGCAAGTGTGATTGAGAGAGCCCATTAAACAGTACAAAAGGGGTGGAGAGACTCCATTAAACAATGCTAGAGGTTAAACTGCAGACACTGCAACGCATCAGGGAAAATAAACTGGATATTTTCTTGCAGGAAGCAAGATAGGGTCTTTCCATTCAGTCAGTAATCAGGGGCAGGAGGGTAGGACAGTGAGAGAGATAGTTAAGGCAATCAGAATACTCAAAAGATACAATCCAGTGGGAAAAATGAAGGGATGCACCATCCATGGCTAACCAAGAAAGTTAACATGGCATCAAAGAAAAATATTTAGTTCCACAATGATGTGTGACAGATCAGAAGATTGGACAGACTATACAGAACAGCAAAGAATAACAAGATGAATAATGAGGGAAAAGTTAAAGTATGAATGAAAGTTAGTTAGATAATTAAAACACGTAGTAGTTTCCACAGGTATTTAAAATGATGAGAATAAGAAAAGTGAATGTTGGTCCTTTTGGAGTAATAATGGGGTTATTAAAATTTAAAATAGAGGGAATGACAAATGAACACATTTGTCTTCACTGTGGAGGATCAACCAGGAGAAAGTGAGGACTGCAGATGCTGGAGATCAAGAGCTGAAAAGTGTGATGCTGGAAAAGTGCAGCAGGTCAGGCAGCATCAAAGGAGAAGGAGAATCGACGTTTCGGGCATAAGCCCTTCACTTATTCACTGTAGAGGATGCAAATTACACCCTAGGAATAACTGTGAAACAGAATACAAAAGGGAGAGAGGAAACTAGAAACATTGCATTCAGAAGGGACTGAGAAAATTATTGAACTAAAATCTGACTGGACTCCTATTCCTCATGGACTTCATCTTAGGTTATTTAAAGAAGTGGCTGCTGAGATAGTAGATGTTCTGAAGAACAGCCTTACTACGCTCAAAATGTTAACTCTGTTTCTTTCTCCACAGATGTGCCAGACCTGCTGAGCTTCTCCAGCATTTTCTGTGTTTGCTTCAGTTTTCCACCATCTACAGCATTTTGCTTTTATCGATGGTAGATGTATGGGTTTTAATTTTCTAAAATTCTCTAGATTCTGGAAAGGTCCCATCAGATTGGAAAATGGTAAATGTAGTTCCTTTATTCAAGGAAGAATGGAGATAAAAATGAGAAACTACTGACCAGTTTGCCTTACATCTGTCACAAATTCCCCAATATTAGAGATGAACACAATCAAAGTCCTTAAAGGAAGTTAAAAGTAACAGAGATGAAGGATAATTGGTGAAAGTGCTGTACGAGGATTTCCAGAAGCATTTGACAAAGTACTGTACCACATTAATGATTACTTTGCAAAACAAGAACTCATGGGATTGATTGGCTATTAGGAAGAACAGTGTGGGCAAAAATGGATCATTTTTGGGTTGGCAGGAGGTAATGAGTGGTGTACCACAAGGATCATGGTCGAGACCTCAAGAATTCAATATCCACATAAAGAGATGGAGAAATGGAGTTTGTGGTTACTAAATTTGCTGGTGATACAGAGAAAGTAAGGGAAGTAAATCTGATCAGTTCTGAAGTCATACTGGAATTGAAATGTTAACTCTATTTCTCTCTCCACAAATACTGAGACAACTGCTGGGCTCCCCGAGCATTTTCTGTGTTTATTTCAGATTCCAGCATCCACAGTATTTTGCTGTGATTGTATAGGAAATTTAGTTGGAAAGAGGACATGAGGAGTCTGTATGATGATAGCCTGGGTGAGTGGGCAAAAGTGTGGCAGATGGAGTATAATATGGGAAAATTCACAGGAAGAATAATAAAGTAGCATATTATTTAAATGGAAAGAGACTGCAGAACTCTAAGTATTCAAAGGATCTGGATGTTCTGGTACACAGATCACCAAAGGTTAGTATATAGGTATATCAAAGCAAATGGAATGTTGTAGTTTATTGCAAGGGGAATGAAATATTAAATTAGGAACGCTACAGTTGTACAGAGCATTGGCAAGGCCATATCTGGAGTTTTATATTTAAAAAATGATATACTAGGAGTAGTTCAGATAAGGTTCATTTGATTGGTATCTGGGATGAGGGGTCAGTAGATGAGGAAAGGTTGAACAGGCCACACCTGCATCCCATGGAGTTTAGAAGAGTGCACGATGATGATCTTATAGAAACATACAAGGTCCTGAAGAGACTTGACAGGGTGGATGCTGAAAAGATGTCCCCTTTGTTGGGGACACTAGAACTAGAGGATAACATTTCAAAAATCAGGACGGTGATGAAGAAGAACATTTTTCCCAAAGTTCATGCGTCTTTGGAACTATCTTATCCAGACAGTGGTGGAGGTGATGCCATTGAATAGTTTTAAGGCAGAGGTAAATTCTTGACTAACAGGGTCAAAGGTTATTAGAGGCTAGTAGGAGTTGAAGTGGAGGCCATAATCAGATCAGCCATGATCTTACTGAATGGTGGAGAAGGTCGGAAGGGTCAAAGGGCCCATTCCAAGTTTTAATTCAATGGGTTGTACCGTAAAGCTGGCTTATGAAGAATAAATATAGCTGCTGCTCTGAAGTTATACTTCAGACCTTAGAAAGAGTAGCAAGAGTAACTGATAAAGTCTGTATGATCAATCAAAGGACACATTTGTGTAATACATGTGGTCGGAATGAGAACTAAGAAAACGAGATGGACTTGGACATGGAGATTAAATTGCACCAAAACCACGAAGGAAACCATTATCCAAGGTGAAAGATATAAAAAAATTTCCAGACCTGTCACATGGTGACAATTACTGCAGCACAAGTTCTCAAATTACTTCTTAAATAAGTAAATTTAAATAACAGCACATCTCAAGAGTAGCAGCTTAATCAGATATCAATAGACACATCGAATGAAATCTAATGGCAGCAAAAATGACTCCTACTGTTTGGTTGTAGAATAGCTGGGAGCCCTCCATTGCCTTTCCATGAGGATCAATGACATTTCAAGACAGTCACAAACTTAACTGGACAGTGTTATATTTAATTTAGTGGGAAGTTCAGTCTGGCAGAAACCCTGCTGCCTAGAGTTGGTAGCTGATCAGACGCAGCCAAACTGCATAGTGCAGGAGATAGACAGGAGGAGAGGTATCAAGTTTGGGAGGGGAAAGGACAGGGGGGAGAGAGAGTGAGTAAGAGTGAATGAGTGAGCGAAAGAAGAAATATAAAGAAACACTCAAGAAACACCTTATAAGGGAATGAGAGTGGATAGCAAGTAAGTTCCTGGAGTCAGGACCCAAGGACATGGCAGCAGTGTCACAAGGGGTTTAATTGTCTCATGTAGATAATTACTACCAACTAATGCATTTTCACATTACATCTCCTACTTGCCACACCATCAACTTGACAGAATGCTCATTGCACCAAAGCCATCAATCATTTGCAAGTACAATCCAGGACTCGGAGTGCATATCTAATATTTTAGAAGCTCCACATTACCTTTTATACTTGCCTCTGCTGCAAGCCTCACACCTAATTCTTGCTGCCTCCAAGTAACTCCAGTTATGACAGCCACAAAACCCAACAATCATGAACATCTCCCCTTTCTTTTATAGGGCAAGATGTCATACAAAAGAACTGACAGAGGAGAACCAGTACAGGACACCTCCTTAGCCTCAGGATAGGAAGGGAGAAAGAAAGATTTGTATTTAGTTAAATCTTTTTCATGATGATTAGATATCTTAAAGCTCTTTACAGCCAATGAAATGCAGTCACTGTTGTAATCAGAGAATTGTTTAAGCGCAGGAGGAGAATATTATTTGCTCCATTGTGTCTATTCAAGATGTTTGAATGAATATCAATGTCTCATTCTCCTGCCTTATCCTTCTAGCCCTGCATATTGTTTCTTTTCAATAACAGATGGATTTCCTTTTGAATCCCACAAATTAATTTGCCTCCAGCAGATTTTCATACATTGTATTTCTCATAACTCAATCACTTGTTGTGTCAAGAGGATTCCCTCCCCCATATCATCTGTTTCTGTCAGCTTCTTTACATCTACACTCTCATTCTCTATTGTTTCAGAGGAAACTATTTCTTCCTATCTAATGCCTCCAGACTCTCCACAAATTTGAATACCACTATCAGATTTCCTCTCAGCCTACTTTTCTCTAATGAAAACAATCCTCACTTCACCAGTCCAGTTATCCAATTGAAATTGCTAATCCTTGCAACCATTTTTATAAACTGTTTCTGCGCCCTCTCAAATGCTCTCACATCTTCCTCATGCAATGATTAGACTTTGATGCAGTGCCCCAAATGTGCCCTAACTAGTGTTTTTTGCAAGTTTAACTCAACCTCTTGCTCTTGTACTCCATACAAAAATTATTAAAAATCCAGGATACTGAATATTTTATTAACCAGTCCCTCTAATGACTAATGTACTTAAATACCAAACCTCCCCTACTTTTAGAATCATACCTTTTATGTTATTTTGTCATTCCATGTTCTTCCTACCAAATGAATCTCCTCTCAGTTCTCTGAAACGGACTTCAGCTGAGACCTTGCTGTCAATTGCACCAACTTGTCCATGTCCTTATGAAATTCCACATTACATATATTTCAAATTTACAACACACCCACAAACTTTGGAATTATGCCCTGAGCACTAGCCCTCGGCCACAAAAATATCCACTGAAGAGGTCCGAATACTGACCCCTGGAGAACTCCACTACAGATGGCTAATGACACTGTGGTTAATTAAATCTCATTAAATCTCACAAGGTAATGCAAATCTTCATTTTTTGCTGAACTGGCCTTGAAATTCCCTCTGAAGAGAAGTTTGTTTTGTCCCAACTATTCCCCAGCTGTGGGATCACTCTATTACTTTCTTTTTTGACTTCACACTACCCTAGTTCTCACGCATAGCACAACTCCACTGACAGCTAGCTTCACCAAACCTGGATTTTTCTGATCTACAATTTGGCTTGCTGCAGGGAGCAAATACTAGTTATAGGTTTTCTTTACGCTCAGCTGTATAGAACTTACAGTGGTACACAGTTTCTTCTAATTCCGGAAGGACCTTTCCGGAACTCTAACTGTAACAGTTAGTTATCTGAAAGTCCTGCAGCTGAAATCCATCAACACAGAGCCATCCAAATGCTCTTGACTTCTGATCAAATCCCAGTACAGAGCCTGTATTAATCAGTAGCCTTCCCAGAATGGCTAAAAGGCTGCACTGCTTAGAGTGGAGTCAATATCTCTCTACTTTTCATATACTCACTGACATTCCCAAATCTTTATAATTTTGACCTCCTCTTTAATAACACTGAACTCTCCCCACTGAAAATCCTGTAACAAATCACATCTCTATTGCCAGGCAGATTAAAGGAGCCACCTTGCAGCTCTTGGGACTGAGTCTGCTCTGAATGTTCCAATTCACAGACTGCTAGCTTCGCCAGTGTAGCTAGACACAACAGCAAGTGCATTTAGAACACAGAAGAACATAGATGTTGTGCTGAGGATTAATTCTAATGTAAAATAACTTAACCTACACAGCCCTCTATTCACTGCTATCCAGGTGCATGTCCAGCAATTGTTTAAACGTCCCGAATGACTCTGCTTCCACCACCACCACGAGCAATGCATTCCAAGCATTCACAACTCTGAGTAAAGAACCTACCTCTAACGTCCCCCCTATAGCTTTCTCCTAATATGACCCCTTGTGCCAGTCAATCCTGCCCTGAGGAAAAGTCTCTGGCTATTGATTCTATCAATTCCTCTCATTACCTTGTATACTTCGATCAGGTCTCCTCTCTTCCTCCTTCTCTCCAGAGATAAAAGTCTGAGCTTAGTCAATCTCTCTTCATAAAGCAAGTCCTCCAATCCAGGCAGCATCTTGGTAAACTTTCTTTACACCCTCTCCAAAGCCTCTTGTATCTTTCCTATAGTAGGGCGACCAGAACTGGACACTTCATCGCATTATTAATTTAGCTCCGAACTATTATTTTT
This sequence comes from Chiloscyllium plagiosum, assembly GCF_004010195.1. Taxonomy (NCBI): domain Eukaryota; kingdom Metazoa; phylum Chordata; class Chondrichthyes; order Orectolobiformes; family Hemiscylliidae; genus Chiloscyllium; species Chiloscyllium plagiosum. Next base: position 7,846,664 of record NC_057738.1, on the reverse strand, counting down.
AACAGTTTCTCCATCATTGAAGTTAAACCGACAGGCCTGTAGGGAATGGCGTAGTCGATGTGTGCACAGCAAAGTTGCACAAAAAAAAACAATAGGATAATGACCAGATAATCTACTTTGTGTTGTTAACCAACTGACATATATTGGCCAGGACACCAGGAATACTTATTCTTCTTCAAAAATCTATAGTAGGGCGACCAGAACTGGACACTTCATCGCATTATTAATTTAGCTCCGAACTATTATTTCTAACAGTTTCTCCATCATTGAAGTTAAACCGACAGGCCTGTAGGGAATGCCGTAGTCGATGTGTGCACAGCAAAGTTGCACAAAAAAAAAAATAGGATAATGACCAGATAATCTACTTTGTGTTGTTAACCAACTGACATATATTGGCCAGGACACCAGGAATACTTATTCTTCTTCAAAAATAGCGCTATAGGAATGCCAACTTAAAAAAGGGTGTGAATGGACTGCATTCACACTGCATTAAATTAGAATCAAAGTCTGGCAGAAAAATAATAGCATAACAATGGTCTCTGTTCAAAGAAGAGATGGTTTGGAAACAGTTTAAGTAAAGCCCTTCCAAAGGGAAAGATAGGGCAAACAAATCTAGAGCTACCTGAATGATAAACAAGATAGAAATTAAGAAAATAAAGGTAAAAGAAGTGTTTAAGGATAAGATTAAGATTTACAGATAAATTAAGAACATTTGCTTGGGGATCAGAAGAGAGATTTTTGCTTTTCACACAGCAAGTTGTGATGATAACTATTTGAATGAGAAGAAACTGCAGTGCAACGATAAAGGTCAGGGTAATGGTTCCATCTGGATAGTTCTCGAAAACATCAGCACATACACGATGGGCTGAATGGCTGCTGAAACACCACAACAAACAGAGGCAAAGGAAGAGAAGATTCCCTCCTAAAATAGGAGCAATCATTCTTTGCTTAAAAATGAAAGTTACTATAGCTATAAAAAAAATTCTTATAATCACTTACACCCAATAACATAATGCTTATAAAACTGACAGTAAGTTTCCAATCATTTTGTGTTTTATAACACAAATCAAAGCTTCACCAATAACTACTTCCAAGTATCTATTACTTTGCATTGAAAGGACTGTGCTAAAATACCAGTACAGACCAACAGGTCAGTTAGTAGAATAGATAAAACAGTAAATCTATCAAAATTTAGAAGATTTCAGCAAAATAAAATGGAATAGCACATTTCTATCAACCTAGCTATATTGCAAATGATAGCATTAGTATTTACACAATCTAATCTCGTTAATCCACTTTGAATAACCTTGAATTACCACACAGAGCTTCTTCCCTTGTTTAAAAAACATGCTGCGCTGGGTTTATTTCTATTATTTCTGGTTAACCTGAACATTTAAAGTGCAAAAAATTGAATTGAAAGAATACAAGTAGACCTGCATAAATTTCTATCCCCAAGGACAGCCTCTTTATAAATTAGGGAAATTAAAAGCAACACAAACAGTACATAAACAGACCCTTTGGTCCAACTCATCCACAGTGTATCGTTTCGGAAGAACAGTTTCTGATCCTCCCTTTAACAAATCCCATCAAAGGTAAAACACTCTTTCTATATCTAAGTATCACTTTGCTTTGTAAGCAAAACACTTCATGGTGGCCTCTATACTACAATCACATAATAGTTTCTCATTTGTTAAACTGCCAATTTCACATGAAAGATATCTTCACTTAAGGAATCTTGCAAACTGCTGCTTTTGTTGCATTAATTTCAAATGCTTTTATGGGTAATATTGTGATCCACAAAACACGATTTTGACTTACAAAGATCATCGAATTAAATGCTTAGTCAGGCTAAGTAGTTTGAAATACACAATACAATGATGGGAGAGATGGTCTACCTTTTGCAGTGCTTCCTCGGTTTTTTCTGGATTGGCCTTCAATGCCTGGGAGGCATCGTTGACAGGAACAGGCATAAACCTTAAAGTGTAGTTCCTGTGAATGAGAGGTACAGAGTTAAAAATGATTCTTTATATGGGCACAATATGTACTTGGTGCTGATCTTAATGATCAATGTGGTTAAATTCAGATGAGTATGTGCAGAGCCAAGTAGCAAGCCTCTCTTAAAATGGTAGCACACGTACCATTGTCAGAGGTTATTCCTGCTCCAAACCAGGAGTTGGAGGCAGCACTGCATTGTTAAATTTACAGTCTTTTGGATGAAATATTTTACATAAGTGTTGATCGATCTAAGAGGATGTAAATGATCCTATCACGTTTTAGGAGAGATCTCATGCATGCCCTGGCAAACATTTAATCCTCACTAAATTATTTAGGCAGTGTTCTGAAGACGTCATACTGGTATCAGAGCATTTAACTCGGTTTCTCTCTCCAATTACTGCCAAACCTGCAGAATTTCTCCAGCACTTTGTTTTATTTCAGATGTCCCGCATTCACAGCATTTTGGTTTTTAGCTTATCTGGTCATTCATCCAATTGTTGCTTATGAGTCGAGAGTGTGGTGCTGGAAAAGCACAGCAAGTCAGGCAGCGTCTGAGGAGCAGGAGAATCGACATTTTGGGCATAAGCCCTTCATCAGGAATGATGAAGGGCTTATGCCCAAAACGTGATTCTCCTGCTCCTCAGTTACTGCCTGACTTGCTGTGCTTTTCCAGCACCACACTCTTGACTCTGATCTCCAGCATTTGCAGTCCTCACTTTCTCCTAATTGTTGCTTATGAGTCTTTTTGAAAACTAACTGTTGCATTTGCCTACACAATAGTGTTAAAAGGTAACTTGTTAATTGTAAAATGTTTTAGGAGGAGGTCTTGTGGCACAGTGGAAGGCATTTCTGACACTAAGTTAGAAATGGCTGATTGAAGTTCCAATCCAGGACTTGATAGCTAAAGGAGATGCAGGTTAAAGATAAAATTGCAAGTCCCTCCAACATACAGTAAGGACTTACAGAAGTAAGGCAGGCATTTAGAGTGGGGGGTGGTGTTCCTGGTCAGCCAGGTTTGGAAAAAAATTGAAGCTCGTATCATCACTACCCACAGCTAGCACCTTAAGAGATCTACAACACAGAAAAAGACCATTCAGCCCATCCAGTATGTGCTGGTCAAAAACTACCACCTAATTCCTATTTTCCAACAGTTAGCCCATCACTTGCATATCTTGGCATCGCAGCTGTGCATTTAAACACTTCTTAAATATTAGCGGATTTCTGCCTCTACCACCCTTACAGGCCATGAGATCCAGATCTCCATCATCGTCAGGGCAAAAACATTTTTCTGCAGTGTCTATGCCTCTCTACTATGTACCTCCTTAGTCTCCTCTGCTCTAAGGAAGACAACCCAGTCTATCTAATTTCACTTCATAACCAAAGCTCTCCATCCCCAGGCAACATTCCTGTAAAATTCCTCTGCACTGTTTTCAGTGCGATCACATCCCTACTATAATGTGGATTCCAGAACCGGCCACAATGCTCTAGTTGTGGCCTAACCAATCTTTTACATAGTTCCATAACCTCCCTGTACAAGTATCCTATATAACTTTGCAACCATGTTATCTACCTATCCCATTACCTTAAGGGACCAGTGGACATGCACATCAATATCCCTCTGATCCTCAGTACTTCCCAGGGTCTTACCATTCATCATGTATTGATTTGATTTGACTTATTGCCACACGTACCAGGATAGTGAAAAACATTTTTTTGCATGCTGACCAGACAAACCATACCTTACGTAAGTATGTCTTTGCCGAGTTTGTCCTAACGAATGCATCATGTCACATTTATCTAGATTAAATTCTATTTGCCACTGATCAACCAACCTATATTCTCCTCACTATTTATCATCCCAACAATTTTTGGACTATCTACAAACTATCAACCCTTCTGTTTCAGGTCTAACTCATTTGTATCCAAAAACAGCAAGAGTCCAACACTGATCTCTGCAAAACCTCACTGTGGACATAGACTTGCAGTCACAAAAACATCTTTCAACTATCACCCTCTGCTTTCTGCCACTCGGCCAATTGTGACTCCAAATGCCAATTTCCTTGAATCCAATCGGCTTTTACCTTCACTATCAGACTCCTATGTGGGACCTTACGAAAAGCCTTGAAGTCCAAGTAGATTGTCAAATGCACTGCCCTCATCTACACACCTGGTTACCTCTTCAGAAATTCAATGGGATATTGTCATTATTGGCCTGATAGCATTTTTGCTCACATTTCCCACTCTAGTTGCCCTTGAGAAGGTGGTGGTAATCTGATTTCTTAAACTGCTTTAATCTATTTGGTGCAAGTAGACCCAAAAAAACCATGACAGAGGAGGTTCCAGGATTCTGACCCAGGATTCTGTCCAGCAACATTGAAGGAACGGTATTTCGAAGTCAGGACGATGACTGGTTTGGAGGAGAAGATGCTATTCTACATGCTGCCCTTGTCCTTATAAGTAGTAGGTGTGGGTTTGGAAATTGCCCTCCAGGGAGCCTCTACTACTACTGTAGTGTGGCCTCTACTACTACTACTACTGAGCATTACTATTTGACAGAGTGAAAGTTGGTGATATGGTGCCAATCAAGTGGGCTGCTTTGTTCTCAATGGTGTCAAACTTCTTGAGTACTGTTGGAACTGCACTCATCCATACAAATGAGGAGTATTCCATCACACTCCTGACTTGCGTCTTGCAGATGGTGGTAGACATTTGGAGAGTCAGCAGCTAAGATACTCATTACAGGATTCTTAACTTGCAATGACTCCTGTAGACACAGAATTTATGTGGCTACTCCAGTACAGTTTCTAGTCAATGGTAACTCTAATCATTTTTTACTTCACAGACCTCCAAGGCCCATGCACAGCAGCAGCTTCTCAAACCACAAGTCAATGCACTGAATGGCACTGCCATGCCATTTGGAGTATGTGAAACATCCAAGTGGGCTGTGCAGTTAGCGGGAATTTTGACCCCTGGATGTTGATACATGGGCATTCAGTAATGGTAATGTCACTGAATGTCATGGGGTGATGGTTAGATTCTCTCTTGTTGGAGACAGCGATTGCCTGACATTTCTTTAGCACGAATATTACTTGTCACCGCAAACTATTTCTAGGTTTTGCTACATTTGGCCATGGACTGTTTCAATATTTGAGGAGTCATGAGTAGCATTGAATATCTCCGCTTCTGACTTTATGGAGGGAGGATCATTGATGAAGCAGCTGAAGATTACTGGGCCAAGAACATCACCTTGACAAACTCCTGTAGAGAGATCCAAGAGCTTCGATGGCTGGCCAACAAGCCTAACCGTCTTCCTTTGTGCCAGGTATAATTCCAACCAATGGAAAGTTCAGCCCTTAATTCCCAATGATTCTAATTCTGCTGCTTAATGCTTGGTCAAATGTGGCCTTGATGTCAACGGCAGTCACTCTCACCTTACCCTCTGGAGTTCAGCTGCTTTATCCAAGGCAGTAATGCAGTAAGGAGTGGAGTGGACCAGGCAGAATTTGAACTGAGGGCCAATGAACAGGTTATTATCAAAGACTCCCTACAGTGTGGAAACAGGTCATTTGGCCCATCGAGTTCACACCAACCCTCCATGGAGCCTCCCAACCAGATACACCCCCTACCCTATCCCTGTAACCATGCATTTTTGATGGCTAATTCACTATCCTGTACACCCCTGGACACTATGGGCAATTTACCAGCCAACTTACCTAATTCTCACATCTTTGGACTGAAGCATCTGGAGAAAACCCACACAGACAGAGAGAACCCGCAAAGAGTGAACTGATACAGCAGTAATTGGCTGGGCTGCATTTGTTCTACTTTGTAAGTGCAGGACATACCCTGTACATCGCTGGGTGCCAGTGTTGCAGCTGTACTGGAACAACTTGGCTAACAGTCCATCAAGCTCTGGAGCATAGGTTTTCAGTACTATTTCTGGAATGTTTTCAGGGCCCATAGCCTTTGCAGTATCCAGTACCTACAGCCCTTTCTTATTATCAGGTTGAATAAGTCAAATTGGCTGATTGGAGAAGATAGGGATGGATCATCCACTTGGCACTTCTGGCTGAAGATTGGAGTGAATGCTTAAATCTTACCCATTGCATTGGACTCCCCCATCATTGAGGATGGGGATATTTGTGGCATATGTTCCTCCAGAGACTTATTTAATTGCCAATCTTTTACAACTGGATGAGATCTGAACACGGCTGTGGTATTGTTTAATTGTGTCACTTGCTGTTTATGCTGATTGACACACAAGTAGTCCTGTTTTGTATCTTCACCAAGTTGACATGTCATTTTTAGATATGCCTGGTGCGACTCCTGGTGTGCCCTCCTGCACTCTTCACTGGACCAGGGTTGATCGCCTGGCTTGATCACTGTGGTACAGAGGGGGGTAGCTATATAATGAGGTTGCGGAGCAATGGTGAATATAATTCGGCTGCTGCTGATAGTCCACAGTGCCTCATGGATGATGAGTTTTGATTTACTAGATGATTTATCCCATTTAGCATGGTGGTAGCACTAAACAAAACGATGGAGGGTATCCTCAATGTGAAGTCGGGACATTTTTCCATGAAAATTGTACGGTGGATCACAGTTATTGAACAGACACGTCTGGCAAGCAGGTTGTGAGGATGAGGTCAAGTATGTTTTTCTCTGTTGTTGGACCAAGGCTGTTTTGAGATCTTTAGCTGAGTGGCTATTCTAGAAATCAAACTGCGCATAGGTAAGCAAGTATTGCTTGAAATGTTGTTAATGGCACCTTCCATTACTTTACGGATGAATCACAGCTTGCTGATGTATAAGTAATTAGGTGGGTTGGCTTCATCCTGCTTTCTATACAGAACAATTTACCACATTGTCAGGCAGTTGGTCGAGATGTATTAGAATACCTTGGCTGAGGAAGGGTAGCTCTACAGCAGAAGGCTTCAATGCCACAATTGAGCTTTGTCACGGTCCACAGCCTTTTCAATATCCAGAACCTTTAGCTGTGGAGTGAATCAAACTGTCCAAAGGCAATATTGTGAAAACTCAGGAAAGAGGGTAAAAAGGATCATCCAGATTGCACCTCTGGCTGAAAATGCTTCCGCCTTGTCTTCTGTATTTACATGTTGGGTCCTGCTATTGTTGAAGGTGGGAACACACACGCAGCTATCCCCTCTTATGGGTTGCTTTATTGTCTAATATCATTCATAACTGGCTGTGGCAGGAACAGAGATTTGATCTTCTGAGTCACCATGTTGAGACCGTTTGCTTTTTTAAAGATATGCCTGATGCTGTTCCTGGAATGCTCTCGTACTCTCCAGGGTTGATATCGTAGTGACCTGGTTATGATAGAGGGAGGGACATGCCAGGCCATTACAGAACGTTGTTAAATAAATTCTTCTGATGCTGATGCCCTAAAGTACCTCATGGACATCTAGCTTGAATGGTTAGATCTTTCCTTAAATTTATTTCACTTAGCAAAGTGACAGTGCTACACAACCCAATGGAGAAATATCAAAGTTTCTTCCCAGTAGTGTACATCATGGAGGATTGATTCATCAGCTGATGCATGTAATGGCATGGGATACAGAGTCAATTTTGAGGAATCCTAGGCCAACGTCTTGCCAATTGAAGTCCTGCTAAACACTCACTTTCTACAGTACCCTTTCAAGGACACCCAATTTCAGTGAATGTTTGAAAGTTAAATAAATCAATTAATCTGCATATTTTCACAATTATTATTCAAAATGTTTCAGGATATCAATATTATGCATGTTGTACAAATCTGGAAGATTGACTCAGCTATCAGAAAGTGGCAGCTTGTCAAATATTTTGACTGCCTGCAGTTAAATGAGAGGAGACAATTCAATTTTCCTTTAAATACAAGAAAACCTTCAATTCCTGATTTACAGGAGATTTAACTTTAAATGTCAAAAATGTTCCAAACCAGTCAATGTAGCAGAAACAAAGAATTTATTTACTGCTCAGTCTTCAATATTATAAACAACCTGCTCAAAACTGTTACGACACACATCTGGAATGGGTGGGACTTAAACATAGGGGCACTACCACTGCTCTACAAGAGCCACTCTCCTCAGTGTTTCTTTTGTCTCGGTTGGCAATGTAAGGAACAGAGACTCTCATCGGTATTCTTACTCAACTTGTTCAGAGATATTATGACACCCCTCTGGAGCGGGTGGCCTTAAACTTGGGCTCCCTGCTCCAGAGGTAGGGCACTACCACTGCATCACAAGAGTTCCTCTGCTCAGTCTTACAGAATCTTCCAAACACAATCCATCTGTTCCCCATTTATAGCTACGGTTAATCAATTATCCCCAATCACTGGTTGAATTATTGCAACATTATAAAATCCCACCTTTTCAATAAAACTTTTGATGACATGCAAAAGATCTTTGAACAAAAGTACTGAAAATCAAACATTTGAGGATTGAGTCTTGAAGACCATTAGGAATTAATCTTTTCCCAAAACGTGTGACTTTCTGAAAATCTAACTTTCGTTAGTGGTAACAGTCTATCCATGTTTGAACTTAGCACATCCAAACATTTAGTGGCAAACATTAAGTTGGGATTCTCCAAGAGTATTTGCAATCTTGAATATAGTTTGATTAATTTTGTTACATATTTTTCTCTGGAATAACTTCGGAGCTTTCTAAATTTATGAAACTGTCATCATGCCTCGCATACATTTAACAGATCACCTTCCTTACAAACTTTGTTTGCAAGTAATACTATATCATTGAAACATTCCACAGTATCCCCTTCCCAACTCTCTAGCTCAGAGAAAACTGCAGAAAATAAATAATGCCAAACTTATAACCTTCCTTTTCCTTTGGTAATGAGGTATACCCATGTCATATATCTAGCTTATTTTTTCAAGATAATAAGGTTCAGATTCAGAGAACAGTGATGGGAAATTGTACCCAATACTTTATAGATATTTTAATTTACTTGTTTTGACACATTATTATCGGACTCTGGGATAGGTGAACTTGAACCAGGATTTTAAAAAATTTTATTGTGGGACGTGGGCATCACTGGCTGGCCAGCATTTATTGCCAGTCCCTAATTACCCTTGAGAAGGTGGTGGTAAGCTGCCTTCTTAAACCAATGAGGTCCATGTTGTGTAGGTGACCCACAATGTCATTACGGTAGGAATTCTGGTCCAGAGGTACGCACATTACCACTATACTGTAAGACTCCCTGCTTCCAACACTTCAAACCCTGATGCTATGTTCAATGCTAATTCACATGGTTGATCAGGTCTGTGCAGTGTGCAAGTACCATGTCATGAGAAGACACAACCAGAATAGTGAATTACATGGTGATATGTCAATTTATTTGTATTCAGTTTTGTTAAGATCTGACTCCAGTTCACTATCTCCACAGATTGTGTCTATGTAAAGATGCTTTCAAATGTTGCAGGGCACTAATGAGATTTTTCTTGTCATTTCACAGTTTCGCTGGTAATTTGCTCAAGGATTTTACTGACTAGGTTACAGTTGCAATTTCATTTAAATAAAAATGACTGATTTTAATATAAATTTTAAGCACATTTTATTCAATTTACTTTTTGTATATTCATCTATGATTTGATTACGAAAATACGCCCAAGGTATTCAGAAAATGATAGCTAGCAACAGAAGCAGCCATTTCATGCTAGTTCTTTCTATTCAGTCATGGGATGTTGTTACTATCCATCCGTCATTCCCTTTAAGGTGGTGATGGTGAGCTGCTTTCTTGAACCAATGCAATCCATTTGGTGTGGGTACACCCAAAATACCACTAGGAAGGAATGGAGTGTCAGGATTATGAACACTGAAGGAACTGATGTTACTAGCACTAGCAGTTCCATATTTACAAGGCAACAGCATTGGTAAAACTGGCATGATTGGCAGTTTGACTGACATTTCCATGTCCCCACCATCAGCTGTTGGAAGTTAGAAACAGGACTTTGAAAAATTGGGCATACATGACGACTGAATATTTCATGACTCAATATTTCACCAACTGCTTTCTTTGAGAGGGTCACACTAATGGATTGCAAAAGGAGCATACAGAAAAGTCTGAATAAATGGGCTTGGTAGTAAGAGTAATACAAAATTAAGTAATTGCTACATTAGTCACAAGCAATACTCCTGGGCCTTGCAGATATCAGAGCAATTATCTAGGATCAACGTAGCAGCTAGATGCTGTAGTGTATCTATAAATTACATCTGCATGCAAATCTTGCCTGCACAACCTTACTTCCCGTTGTTAAAATTTTGTTGCACTTTGTTCCCAAAAGAGAAGAAGAGATTACCGGTCACACAGCTATTGTAAGCTTTCTTCCTTATTTTGACTCTAGAAGAAGTATCAATCTGAGGGGAAAATGCCTTACTTTGTCACACGTATATTAAAAAATACGTGTGTTTTTAAGTAAACTGTCTCCAATTAACTGACCTAATAATCACATTATGCAGACAGCTAGTAAAAGGGGAAATGACAGACATCATGAAGTTTTACAAATATCCACAAGCAACACGGTCATTGTAACATCCATCTGTAGCAATATCACTTAGGTTTGATTACAGCAGGTCTCATTGATTGTCTGATTAAAGAGGTCTGACATTTAATCGCCTTAACTAGTATGTAACCATAATAGACAGTAACAATAGTGACATAGACTTCGATCTAACTAACAGCTCCAATCAATTTCAACAGATCTTTATTCTTCTTGTCTGGACTTGGCGTTAGAGTGTGAATTAAATAATCTTCAGCCCCAGGCTACTCTGTTTCAAAATTCAATTGGTGTTTTGAACAGTGGCTTTAATCTACCATTGTGACAGTTGAAGAATATGATCGTTCATTAATTTTCCATTTTCTCTCATAGGTTGTGGCATCACTGGTTGAACCAGCATTTAAGCTCAAGAAGCTGGTAACTCCCTGAAATCCATGTGGTGCAGGTACACTCACAATGCATTTTTAATGACTGGATTCATCTGTAGTGATCCCTGAGGAATTATCCACAGGCATGTTGAAAGACTTTGGTTCCCAGCAACAGTTATTGCAATAGACACAGAATGCTTTCCTCATTGCACTGTGCTTTGCATTGCCTATGAACAATTATTCCTTGCCAATTTTACAACATGAACCTTTTAAATCACTGACTTGATATTAATTTTCATGCGCCTCTTAGCTCCTTTCGACTCCTCTTGTAATTCAAAGCTTACACACGATGACACACTCACACAGACCCTCTCTCATACAAACGCTCTCTCACACACACATTCACATGTACACCGTCTCAGGCATATACTCATTCACACTCAAGCACGCACGCACACACGCACACACACACACATATATAAATATATGGGGTGAATTTGAATTTGTAGATACATTCTATTTTGTTCAAAAAACACACAATCTTTAGGCAGTCAGTCCACGTGATATTTTACAAATTCCGACTTTAGCGATAGAACTAGTCTAACTCAAGTTTGGGCTATAGACAAACTCGAACCTCAAAACCTTGAATGCATTGTTTGTGCTGAGATGTCACTTTTTTAATATACTGATAAAACCTCAAGTTGTCTCAGAACAGACTCAAAGGAAATTTTGGGATTACATATTAATAATGGATATTCTAAGTGATTAAAGACTCAATACAATTCTAGGCTTGTTCAATACACTGTATCAGTTGTATGACACTTTGATCTTCTACTATAAATTCTATGTACTATGATCCTGCATCACTAGCTACCTGACGAAGAAGCAGCACTCTAAAAGCTTGTACTTTCAAATAAACCTGTTGGACTATAACCTGATTATGTGTGATTTTTAACTTGGTTCAGTATGTGACCTTACTGTGCTTTTCAGAAGCTGCTCCTATCGCGAGTTCATTATTTTGATTTCCCCTCTTCCTTCTCCCCACCATCATATCTCCTTCCTTTTCTCTGCCCTTGGGTAAATTCCCTTCCTAAACCTCAATTCCTCAGTACTTATCAGTGTTCTTAGTCTCATACCACTGTCCCAGATGGGACTCCTTCTCGAGTAATCCTGAAGTTTCCCTTGGCATCTCTGGAAACACGTTGCTGCCTCCTAGCCAGCAACAATCTGGACTCTCTCATCCTATTCACTGCCCAGTGTGTGAGGCATTCTCACTTGTTGGGGTGGAACAAATATTGCCATCCTCCTTCCTATCCATCTCAATCTATCCAGCTCTGTCCCTATGAATGCTGCCACTGAATCAGCTTTCACTGCTACCTCTGCATCTCCCTCCAGAAAGTACCTTTACTCACCAATACAGCCCTGGTCTTCCAGGAGCCTATTGTGAACAATCACATGCACATTTTGACCTTAATGGAGATTTGGTTGAGGGATGATGACATATTTCTCGCCTGACCAGTTTCCACAAGTTGGTCTATTCAAACCATTGCACAGATATTTATCATCTTTATTTGTAAGTGAGAGCGTGATTAGTCTTACTATTCCTCTGGAAACTTCTCCCACTTTGCCATCATTTACTCCTTCCATTTAAAACCCATCTAACATACTGCCATTATAGTTTCACGTCATATTTTTGATTCAGCCAAATCTGCTTTACTCACTCAGCCTCTGAACTGTGCAACTCCTTTTCCTCAGTGATTGCAACCTGCACTTCTCTCTTGTTCTTTCTCCTCAGAGTTGTGTTCACCTTTCCTCCTTAAATCTCTTCCTTCACAAACTAAACTACTCACATCTACCTCTTGACTTTATTGTCTCACATGTCCTCAAAGCCCCAATCATAACTGTCACTGACAATTTAGGTAACCTCTGGTCATTTCCTTTTAATACTCTCAACCTACATTTGCCAATCCTTGCCACTATTTTCAGTGTCTACCTGTGGAAAACCTCTCCAGAAATCACTTACCAATGCATACATTAATCAAGATTGTTTGAATGTGTTTCATGGTTTTCTATATGTTAGCTCAAGTGACATATAAATACAAACCCAACTGTTTGAGAGAGTCAAATATCTGGAAATATATTAACAAATATATAGACGAAAATGAAATCTCAGACTTGCATGTACTATGCTGAAGTTAATTACATTATATACATAGTTGATTGACTGATTTGAAGGCTAGATTTGGAAATCTGCTAAGGGCATTAGGAATAGTCATCCATCAGCATGTTTTGTATTGTACTTAGAACTTGCACCCTTGGATATTTACAAGTAGACACTATAGTCGTGGAGTTGCATTTGAAGAGTTTTCAACAGCTTATTTCCAACAGTTTGTGTTTATATGAGCAATAAACTGCTTGTCAAATGGTTACATATGGAACCTTTGTATTCTGGAAACAGAGGCAGAGGTTTCCCTTTCCACACTGGAATAATTTCTACACTGGAACAATTTCTACATTGGAATAATTTCTTGCTCGTCATAAGTGCCGTGTACACAAACACAGTGGGCTTGCTCTCCTCTGGTAGACATATACAGAAGAACAGTCTGGGATACATCGACTTCCAATGTGCTAAGCTTGAGGGATCATAATATTGAAGAACACACTTGCTGGAAGATAAAGTATTTTTGAGAGATTGAAAGATATGTTGGTGGAACTTTGTGGAGAAGATCTCAAAGAGGAGACACTTTGATCACCAAGTGTGCAATATACATTAATAAAAAGTTGAAGAATTTGACACCTTTGTAAGTCACCTCCCCTAGCAAAACTGGAATCAATGTGAATCAGGGGCAAACTCTTCACTGGTTGGAATCATACTTGGCACATGGGAAGATGGTTTTTGGAAGTCAGTCATCTCTGCCCCAGGACATCTCTGCAGGAGCTCCTCAGGACAGTGTCCGGGGTCCAACCATCTTCAGCTGCTTCATCAATGATGTTCCTTCCATAAGGTCAGACGTGGGGATGTTTACTGATGATTTCAAAATGTTCAGCACCATTTGCAACTCTTCAGATTGTCACAGAGCTGGTCCCTTTTTTTTTAAAGCTGTTCCTTTTCTCAAGGCTAGGGTACCCTTGATTTTTTTCAGAGGGGTTGTAAACGGGCCAGGCTCCGATTAGACTGGTTTGGTAAAGAGACTAAAGGGTATTGAGAGGCCTTTTTGTTTATATGTAAACAGGTGAGATTTCAGGCCAAAGTGATCATATTTTAGAAGTGACCTGTACAATGAAAGGGAAGTGGACAGTTCTCTAGCTGAGCAGTTCAGTCCAGAACTAGTTGGGAGTTCAGCAGTGGACTGTGTGAACAGGCTTTATCTCTCTCGCTCTTTTTGCCCTTCTAACTAACTTCAACCTGTGAGCATCGGTTGCATTTTTTTTACAGCTTTTTGAGGGGGTTTGCTTATGGGGACTGTTGTGTATATTTGGAATAGCATAATTAAGTCTCGTTTGGATAGTCTGAGTTCTGTAGGGGCTCTTTATTTGTTCTTTGTGTTTCGTTGTGTAATTTTGGGAATAAGTTTCTGTCTGTTTTAAAACCTAGTAGTCAACCTAGCTAACTTACTCCAGGTAGTTTCCACTGTACACTTGCCGAAACAATTTGCAAAGTTATGTTCTGGGTTGCTTGCTCGAGAATGTTTTGAGTGGTCTGGCTGAGTCCATAACAAGATACTGATGCAGTCCGTGTCCAAATGGAATTAGATCTGGACCATATCCAGGCTTGGGCCGACAGGTGGCAAGTAACATTCATGCCAGGCAATAACCGCCTCCAATTAAGAGAAAATCTAACTGCTGCCCCTTGATGTTCAATGGTGTTACCATCACTGAATGCTCCACCACCTACATCCTGGCAGTTATCATTGCCAGAAACTCAACTGAACTCACCATAAATACAGTGGCTACAGACAAGGTCAGAGGCTAGGAAATGCTGCAGCAAGTAACTCAAAAATGCTTTTAGAAATCTAAAAGGCACAAGTCAGGATTGTGATGGAATACTCTCCACTTGCCTGGATGAGTGCAGCTCTAACACTCAAGAAGCTTGACACCATCAGGACACAGCAGCCTGTTTAATTGGCATCATATCCACAATATCCACTTCCTCCAGCACCAATACTCAGTAGTAATATTCTGTACTATCTACATGATGCACTGCAGGAATTCACCGATGATCCTTAGCCAGTACCTTCCAACCCACAACCACTAGAAGGACAAGGGTCGTTACATACATTGGAAGACCACCACCTGCAAATTACCCTCCAAACCGCACACCATCCAGACTTGGAAATACATTGCTATTCCTTCACTATTGCTGGGTCGCTACCCTGGAATATTCATGATCTTGTGGATCATGATAGCACACAAATCAGTTTGTGCTGATAGACAAAACAAAGTTCTGATGAGAATTCAAGAATGCTTTCAGGTGTACATCACAAGGAGCTCGACTGATATTTAAGGAAAATACTGCCAATGTATGAGATATCCAATCTATTGTAAACAGTTAACTCACTGCACGTGGACTACATCACATTGTGCCAATTTCCTGAATAGACTTTATGTAAGATGTCTGAAGGGATGATACAGGCAGTTGCAATCTTGACATTCTTCTTGGGGAATGATTGTGTAAAAAGATAGAGTTAAACACTGTAGCTTTTCTGATGGCAGCCATGTAGTGGCTACATGTACTGTCTG
Source organism: Chiloscyllium plagiosum (assembly GCF_004010195.1). NCBI lineage: Eukaryota > Metazoa > Chordata > Chondrichthyes > Orectolobiformes > Hemiscylliidae > Chiloscyllium > Chiloscyllium plagiosum. The sequence goes on along the minus strand of NC_057738.1, from coordinate 7,831,052 downwards.
GCAGGAGTCAGCAAGTTATAACTTTGCAAGTACCTCTTGGACTTTGTTGGACATGTTTGTGTGAGATGGATGGGAATTTGGAAACAACTCTGGCTTGTTCCTTGGTTGGCTCTTCAGCACACTCTGCTGTGGAAAATTATATCGTACTTTGTATTTCTCTGGGCATTCTTAGCCTTCTTGCATATTTTAGATCAATGTCATTTGTAGAATCTATTTTGCATGTGTCATGAAATGCTGGGCACTAGTCCATTGATTGAGACAACCAACATCTCATGCAGGACTGGGATGACTTACTAAACTTGATAGCTGAAAACATTGCTGCAGAAGTATAAACAGATGCTGTTGTGGTGTTATGATTGTTTTGAACGTGCATCCTTCTTTAAGCAATGCTTCAACAGTACAGCTTTTAGGTTTGTCCAGAAGAGCCATTCAGAAAAGTTTTATCAGCATAGAAGCAATGACATGCATCAGCAGTCTTTCAGCTAAGTTAGCTGCCATGAAATGACATACTGTTTATTTGCACTGATATCAGTATACAAAATGGTTGATATTTTCACATGGCAATTGGTCAGGTTTACTGTGACCTTAAGGTGATCTTCCAAGACCTGGAAAACCTTGTCAGTAGAGGAACATGGACAGGTTTAACAAATAGGCTAAAGCTTGACTGATGGAATATAATGTGGGAAAACGTGAGGTTGTGCACTTTGGCAGAAAGTATACAGGAGTTGAATGTTTTTTTAAATGGAGAAGGATTTCAAAAAGGCTACACCACAGGGGAATTTCGAAGTTCTCACGTATAAATCACTAAATGTTGGCGTACGAATTCAGCAGGTTTTAAGGAAGGCAAGCAGAATGTTGGTCTTTATTTTAAATGGAATGGGGCACAGAAATTGGGAAGACTTGCAAAAATTATACAAGGCATGAATCAGACCACACCCAGAATGCTGTGAACTGTTCTGGGGCTTTATCTAAGGAAAGATACACTGGCATTGATGGCAGACCAGAGAAGCTTCATTAGGTTGCTACCAGGTACGGAAGGACTATCTTATGTAGAGAGGTTGAGTAGGTACTCATTCAAGTTTAGAAGAATGACAGGTGATCTTATTGAAGGGATGGAGACAAAAAGAAAAGGTAATCGCAGGCCAGTTAGTTTAACATCCCTTATTGGGAAAACGTGAGCATCTACTATAATGCATGCAACAGTAAAACATTTAGAAACACATAATATAATCAAGCAGATATAATCTAACATGGCTTCAGTAGGGAGCTCGATAGGGTATTGGTAGAGAGGTTGTTTCCCCTTGTAGGAGAGTCTAGTACCAGAAACCATAATCTCAAAGTAAGGGGTAGCTTAGTTACCACAGAACAAGGAAGCATTACTTTTCAAACGGTAGTGAATCGGTGGAATTCTTTACCATGGAGGGCTCCAGAGGCCGGGGCATTAAATATATTCAAGGCTGAGATATACAGATTTCTAATCAGAAAGCAAATCAAAGGTTATGGGAAAAGCTAGGAAAGTGGAGTTGAGGTTATTGGATCTGCCATGATCTCCACTGAATGGCAAAGCAAACTTGATGGACTGACTCCTACATTTTACCAATCATTTAATAATTAATAACCTTACACTTTTGGTAATTCAAGAAAACCTGTTTAAACTGTGGGACCTTTTAAAACATACATTCATTTTGATCTGGGAAAAATACATTCTACAAGGGAAGGGATCCATTTCTAAAGTTAGTCTTATTGCAATCGAATGTGTGGGTTAACAAAGTAAGAGAGGCAGTTCATCCCTCCTCAGCTGACAGTTTAACAGCATGAGGATCCTGTCTGGAATAATAATGAATTGGGAAACTTCACCTGGCACCTGGTTGTAACACAGTGAGGTGTTAAGGGGAGGCAACTGCCGAGTGCAATTATTGCTAAACTACTAATCCAAAGGCCCACATAATGTTCTAGGGATCTGGGTTCAAATCCCACCATGGCAGATTATGGACTCTGGGTTCAGTAAAAATCGAGAATTAAGAATCTAATGATGACTATGAAACCATTGTCAATTGTTTAAAAACCAATCTGGTTCACTAATTCCTTTTGAGATGTTGCTGACCTTACCTGGTCTACCCTACAAGCAACTTTAGACCCACAACAATGAAATTTACTTGTAACAATTGTCTGGGCAATTAGGGACGGGCAGTGAGTGCTGGCTCAGCCAGTGATGCCCACAACTCCATGAGTGAATAAAAAAATTCTCCTCATTGTTTTCCCAGGTAACATATATCACAAAGAATCAGGTTTATATTGAGTCAGACAACTGGAATTTTATTAATAATTGACCACGTGTGCCACACAGTTTAGACCTGCATAATATATTGAGTACTTTACACAGTTAAGTTACAGTTTCACTACAAATACAGTTAATCGATTGGTTAGCAGACTGGCTGTTTGCCTGATGTGGGGGTTGAATGATGACTAAAACTACACACCTTTTTTACTTATGCACTATGTCTTTGACACTACCTGAATGTCTTAAAAGGTTTAGTGCTTTTCCAAGGTCTGTACAATAATGTAACAATAACTACCTACCATTCCACCTTTAATCGAGCACAGTACTTCAGCAATTACTGATTTACCAAATTCACCACTTTTAATGCCTTTGTTTCCTCTAAAAATTCTTCTCCACTCTAATCATGTTCAAACATGTAATCCTTATCCTGTTCCCTGAAGTTCAAGGAAGCAAACTTCAACTTCTTTGATAAACAAATGATTTCACTTCTTATCATTCTGTTTAGATCACTTGAAGAATAATTAGAATATGGTCACCATCACAAGAATTGATGACAACTGTAAGAGCTTTCACAATACAGACATTATCTCAGACTTTTTTCCATTATAAGCAATCTTGATAAACCATCCCTACCACAAACATGAAACAGAAAGAGCTTGTGGACATGTGTTTTGTAAGATCCACACCATACATTCAGCAGCTTCTACCATTTCCCTTCTTTCCTCAGCACTTGGGGACCAATGTCTGCAAACATTCTCTGCTGTCCTGTTCTTCAATTAATCTCTAAATATTCCATCCCATTTCATGCAACAACCTCTCTGACTATGACTGTCCATTGGATACATTTTGTGTTCCCTGATCCAACTCCAGGTGAGTTGTTGATCACGTGACTTGCCTTACTGTGCTCCTTGTTAGTTGACTGTTAAACAGTTGACTTTAAATCCGCTGTCACCCCTCTCCTCCAAAAATATATTCTTCACCCCTCTAGACCAGTCAATATACTTTACCATTTTCGTACACTCCTTCCTCTCCAAAAATCACTGGACAGATCGTTGTCACAAATATCTGCCCACCCTTTCCACCTGATTATGTTTGAATCCTTTAACTGAATTTCTAATTTGGTCACAGAATTGAACAATTACTTTTAAACAAATAAATGACAGCCTTTTTGACTGTAACGATGAGGTTTTCCTTCCCATTGCTCCCATCCTGACCTGCCTGCAGCTTATGGTTTGATTACAGAATGCGCAACTACCTTCCATGATCCAAGTGAGTAGAATGCCCTAATTACATTCCATGTAGGTCCTAGGGAGGTTTGTTGAACAAAGAGACCTTGGAGTGCAGGTTCATAGCTCCTTGAAAGTGGAGTCGCAGGTAGATAGGATAGTGAAGGCGGCGATTGGTATGCTTTCCTTTATTGGTCAGAGTATTGAGTACAGGAGTTGGGAGGTCATGTTGCAGCTGTACAGGACGCTGTTTAGGCCACTGTTGAAATATTGCGTGCAATTCTGGTCTCCTGCCTATCGGAAAGATGTTATGAAACTTGAAAGGGTTCACAAAAGATTTACAAGGATGTTGCCAGGGTTGGTGGATTTGAGCTACAGGGAGAGGCTGAACAGGCTGGGACTGTTTTCCCTGGAGTGGGGGAGACCAGAACTAGAGGGCATAGGTTTAGGGTGAGAGGGGAAAGATATAAAAGAGACCTAAGGAGCACCTTTTCATTCAGAGGGTGGTACGTATATGGAATGAGCTGCCAGAGGATGTGGTGGAGGTTGGTACAATTGCAACATTTAAGAGGCATTTGGATGGGTATATGAATAGGAAGGATTTGGAGGGGCATGGGTCAGGTGCTGGCAGATGGGACTAGATTGGGTTGAGATATCTGGTCGGCATGGACGGGTTGGACCGAAGGGTCTGTTTCCATGCTGTACATCTCTATGACTCTATGTCTTCAGCACTCACAACCAAGTAATTATAGGAAAGAACTTGCAGACTCATGGCACCAAACAACATATTCTTTTCAAAAGTGAATGATTCCTTTGTTTAGTGCTGGAGGGTCATTCCTTTTACTGTGGAATGCTAAGAGATGTGGTATCATTTGGATCATTCACTACCAAAATAGCATCACTGCATTATTCATCATTGCATTTTGATTGATATCAGATAATGAGATTCCTATTAAATTTATGTAAGCTCAGCTAAAAACTGCTGCAACTTGATAACAAAAAAAGGACATTAATGTTCATTCCTTATCTAATTCAGGTAAATGATTTTCTTTCTTCTTCAAATTACTTAGCCGTTTGGTGGTTTAGGTGTGTGAAAAGCGCAGTCAATATCAGCACTCCAGTGAATTCATTCTTTCCCTAAACAATTGTAATAGTGAGTAAACATAATACCATTTTTACTATAATACGGAATTACTTTTCTCCATTATAGTACAATAGCAATATTAATCTTCTGACTTATCAAAGTATAAAAGTCAAAGGCCGAATTAAAAATAGAGCACAGGGATAAATGCTCTTAACATTTCCTTAACATACTCTTAAGTCATCACAAATTGTGCGAGATAACATGCCTTCTAACCAAATGAATCAATTATAATTATAGCTGCTTAATAGCCAATAATGCACTGCTAAAAAATTCCACTGTCACATTTCTCTAGTATTTCAGCACTCTAGGATATGTACTCTGTTTCTGGAATGGGATTTAACCTTCTATATTCTGACTCCAATACAAGAATAGCATCTTTTTCTGACTAATCAGTGGAATCTAAATTTTTGTCTTTGGAGGAAGGAGGTTTTGACCTTTTTGATGCCAAGATTATCTTTCATTCGATGAGCCTGACTTAAGGCCTTCCTAAGGTTACAGCAGACATCGCATCTTAAAGTCATACAATAATGTGGAGTTGAAATGCCCATCAGCCATGATTGAATGGCGGAGTGGACTCGATGGGCCGAATGGCCTTACTTCTGCTCCTATGTCTTATGGTCTAATAATAGGAGGAGGGAATAAAGGCCTCACAGCGCCAGAGACCCGGGTTCAATTCCCGCCTCAGGCGACTGACTGTGTGGAGTTCGCACGTTCTTCCCGTGTCTGCGTGGGTTTCCTCCGGGTGCTCCGGTTTCCTCCCACAATCCAAAGATGTGCAGGTCAGGTGAATTGGCCATGCTAAATTGCCCGTAGTGTTAGGTAAGGGGTAAATGTAGGGGTATGGGTGGGTTGCGCTTCGGCGGGGCGGTGTGGACTTGTTGGGCCGAAGGGCCTGTTTCCACACTGAGTAATCTAATCTAATCTAATTCACATTGTCCTTTCATTGGCATTAATTTGTAACACTTGATTTAAGCATTTTATATTAAAAATGACTTCATTTATTTGGCTGAAACCACTGGCTGAGCTTAAACAGATGAACTGCAGCATTTTTAAAAAATGAAATAAAAAGCAGATGGCTGATCATATATATCCAACTTCCACAGCTGTTAAAAGTTGTCAGGTTGTCGAGAGAACACATCAGAGATGATAACCTTCCATTACTGTAGTTCTTGACAGCTTTAACATAATGAAACCAGGCAAAGTAGATATCAACAACTGTCACTTTCATAAATTACACAGAATACCTATTCAAGCAAATCATACATTTACACCTTTTAGAATAAGTAATCTGATTGTACCTACTTTTCCAAAGCCACAGCAATGTCCTGAAAGCCCTGTGCAGTTATGTTATTCTTGTCCCAAATTACTGTCCTGTGTAAAAAAGATCAGCGACTTTTTAATAATGCACAAACTAAATTTAATTCACAAAATCATGCCCCAGACACCAATATAGAAATATAAATAAGGCAGCACAAGTTTTGGTACCATTTACGTTTCCTTCGTATTTCTCCAACAATTTACAACTCAGTTGCAATGTTTGGATGCAACCAACCTAGACTCTTCAAGGCCACAATGCATGTTCCCTAACGAAGTTGCCTAAACAGGTTTAGAAGTCAATTAGAGCATAGCTAAATGTCTTTGAATTGGTTGCTGTTATTTCTCTCTCCTTGTAATCTCAATCCCTGCAGGTCATCAAATTAAGAATAAACAAAAACTATCCAGTTTTCTTTCTCTTACAACAACAAGATATATGTATACAATATAGAATTCAGTCCTGAAAAAAAGATTGACAGCAGCTTAATTTTACCTGAGCTTTGTGTTGATCTGGAGGGCCTTCCCAAGCATCTTAGCACCAATATCTCCCATTCCATTCCCACTGATGTCCACCTTCGTCAAAGTAGAATTGCTCCCCAAAGCATTAATAATAATTGTTAATTCAGTCTTAAGCTTTGAATCTGCTAGCGATAGTGACTGCAGTGGCTACAAGGAATAAAAGGAAATGTTTCTGTTTTAAATTTCAGTTACCAACTGTATATAAAGTTTGTTCTCTAAACACAAACAAGTTTGCAATTTTACATTCATAAGGAGCAAATAGGAGATACATCTCATTGTAGGTTCAGTCCAATTAGTTCCCATTCAAATTTCCTGCCTCACTGACTTCTTTAGTATTTTGGAGGTGATTCCAATTAACTGATCCTCTAAGTTATTTCACCATTTGTTGAAAAGTGCTTCACTTCTGCTGATAAGGATCTTGCTGTATGGGACAATGACACAATCCAACATACTGCTCCTAGATGGCAGAGCACATTAGTATATTGACATATTAAGCCAGCAATTACATTTCACAAGCTTTTTACACACAAATTTATGACTGTAAAGCAGCACTTAGTAAATATTCTCGGGACTCTCTCTGAAGCACTGTTATTGTTTTGCCCAGGAATATTCAGCCAATAGCACAAGAAATATTGCAGCATGTATATAAAGCACATAATTTAATGTTCATTTTCTGATAATCATGAATTGTCACAGTGGGAAAATATTAATTTACCTTCATTAAACTATCAGCTGGAAGCATGATTAACCTCGGACAATGCTGCGGATCTTGAATGCTTCAAAAGTCCAGAAATGAATTTTGTAATTTCTCTATATTACACTCAATCCTATTAGTAATTTTGATTCCTTTTTAAATTGGGATTTCATTGATGAATATAGTCTCCTTCAGTAGGCTGGTTTAAAAAGATTGTCCCTACAGTGAATGTCACTATTTAATGGTTCAAATAATTTTTGTTCCAATCAGCATCCAATGCATTCTCAAAAGTTTTCACAGTACAATGCTTTGCTAAAATTCCTACAGTAAATGCAATCTGCTGAAGTATGTAACTCATAACCATAAATGAAAGACACTTCTGAAATAAATATTTGGGCCAACACGAAGATGTTATTTCAAAAGCAAGAGTCCGAATGTTGAAGAGGTGACCATTAGCCCATGTTCTGGTCTCCCCAGTCAAGGAGGGACATTCTTGCAGCATCTCCCTGTCCAGTCCCTCAAGAATTTTAAATATTTCAATGAGATCATTTATATTCTTCATAGTTTAGCAGAAGGATGAGTGTAATCTATTCCACGTCACCTCATTCCAGAAACCAATCAAGCAAACATTTATTGTACTTCCTCTAGGATAAGTATGTTTAACTTTAGGTAAGGGGTTCAAAACTGCACATAATATTCCAGATGGAACCTCATTAGTGCCTTGTAGATTTGCCCCAATACCTTTTTACTTTTAATATCTAATTCCTTTGTCACAAAAGCTCACATATCATGCATTCATAATTGATTATTACAACTGTTCATAAACTTTGTGATTCAGGTAAAAAGAGAAAAAGATTCAAAAATATTCTTTATTTTACTTCTCCTATCAACAGTGGTTACCTTCATACTTTCACATCACATTATATCTGCCATGTTCTCATTTGTTCACCCAACCTCTCCAGCTTCTTCATAGATATTTTCTAATCAACACATTCCGAGATGTTATTATATTCCTTCAGTGCAGGTGGGACTTGAACCGATATCTGGGGATACTGTCTCTGCACCTCAAGAACCATAGTTCTATCATCCATTTTAACCTACATTTCTCAACCTGTTCAGAGATGTTATGAATTCTTAAAGTTCAGAGTAGGGATACTACCGCTACACCACAAGAGCCCTTTGTACTGATGTTAGGCTAGTTGACCTATTGACTGCACCTGGAATATTGTGTACAATTTTGGTCCCCTTACTTGAGGATGGATGTAGTTGTATTGGAGGTTCATGAGATTGATTCCAGAGATGAGGAATGTGTCTGAAGAATAGAGATTGAAGAGTTTCAGTCTATACTCTCTGAAGTTTAGAAGGATGAAAGGAGATCAAACGAGGTACACAAGATGCTAAAGGGGATTGACAAAGTAGACATAGAAAGAATGCTTTCTCATGTGGAGCAATCTAGATTGAGAGGACAGTTTTAGGATAATGGGTATCAGATTTCAACATGAGATGAGGAGAAGTTACTTCTCTCAAAGGATCATCAATCTATGAAACTCACCATCCCAGAGTGTGGTGGATGCGAAGACAGAGTAAATTTAAGGAGGAGATAGACAGATTCTTAATTAGTGATGGGATGAAGATTATGGAGAGTGTGCACAGTGGAGTTAAGGCCAAGGTGAGATCAGCCATGATAGTATCAAATGGTGGAACAGGCTCGAGGGGCTGAATTCCCTGATCCTGTTCTTAGTTATTATGTTAGGTAAAAACAATGACTGCAGATGCTGGAAACCAGATTCTGGATTAGTGGTGCTGGAAGAGCACAGCAGTTCAGGCAGCATCCGAGCAGCAGTAAAATTGACGTTTCGGGTAAAAGCCCTTCATCAGGAATAAAGGCAGAGAGCCTGAAGGATGGAGCAATAAACTAGAGGAGGGTGGGGTTGGGGAGAAAAGGTAAGTGGGGGAGGGGATGAAGGTTCTGGATCAGTGGTGCTGGAAGAGCACAGCAATTCAGGCAGCATCCGAGGACAGGCAAAATCGACGTTTCGGGCAAAAGCCCTTCATCAGGAATAAAGGCAGAGAGCCTGAAGCATGGAGAGATAAGATTGATGCCCTGGGGTTGAAGTGTTCCAAGGTGGAAGATGAGACGTTCTTCCTCCAGGCGTCTGGTTGTGAGGGAGCGGCGGTGAAGGGGGCCTAGGACCTCCATGTCATTGGCAGAGTGGGAGGGGGAGTTGAAATGTTGGGCCACAGAGCGATGTGGTTGATTGGTGCGGGTGTCCCGGAGATGTCCCCGAAAGCGCTCTGCTAGGAGGCGCCCAGTCTCCCCAATGTAGAGGGGACCACATCGGGAGCAACGGATACAATAAATGATATTGATGGAAGTGCAAGTAAAACTTTGATGGATGTGGAAGGCTCCTTTAGGGCCTTGGATGGAGCTGAGGGAGGAGGTGTTGGCACAGGTTTTACAGTTCCTGCGGTGGCAGGGGAAGGTGCCAGGTGGGTTGTATGGGGGTGTGGATCTGACCAGGTAGTCACGGAGGGAACAGTCTTTGTCCTTGGATGGATGCGTTGTAGGTGAATGGGTCTGGGTGGGTTGCGCTTCGGAGGGTCGGTGTGGACTTGTTGGGCCAAAGGGCCTGTTTCCACACTGTAAGTAATCTAATCTAATTTGGATCCCATTTACCAACCTCTGTGAAAAAGAACCGAAAATGATATCACCCCCCCCCCCCCCGTAACAGACCAAGACACAAATAAAAAGTGAGACAGAATCCCAGTGCTTCACCGGAGGCTCATTGATGATGTTACCTAGCACGGTGATGAAATGTCTGAAAACAAACCTACCAGCTCAGTGAGCAAACTTACAAACTGAACCTCAACCTGAGCTACAAATCTTCTCAAAAATCAAAGTAGTAGCATTCCATAACCCAAACAGCGGGCCCATTGTGGCCCTTATTCTAAGATCTTAAACTCCCTCACCCGAGATGTAACCAAGATTAGGAGATACTGTCATTCGACAGCCAGACTGGTTTTCATTCTACTCAGTTGTCCTTTTGGCATGGTCTCTCAAAAGTGAGCTCCCGGTCTTCCTTGGCAGGTTGGTTCTTGGAAAGGTGCCCAAACCCATGCCAAAATTGTGATCCAATGATGCATGCTTCGGTCCCGAAATGATGGAGTGCTGACAGCCTCTGACTGGTTATTCCAAAGAAGTGGAAGCTCCACCCCCAGCCTATTAAGTGGCCATTAAATTGGTGATTGGTGTTCTCTCATGTAGCTTTCCCCTTTCCCCTTCCCTACAATGTTTTAGCTGGGGGAGCAGGGAATATGGTGTTTATGTATAATTCAGTTTAACACCTCATATGGAATATGCAAATTGTATGCAGTCAGCTGGACATTCAAACCTGTCTTTTACTTTCAGTTTTGCTAGTAGACACCCATTCGCTCATACGTCTCGTAACAAGAATGTTTCCCCTACTGACAACATTAGAGCTTTGAACTGAACTGATTTAAAGTAATAATGCAAGGAATGAAAAATTAGCTTTCCTCTTTGTATCTAATGTACCCCTTCTTCTTAACATTCAAAAAGACAAAATGCCCAATCATTCAACACAATGTTGTGCAGTTAGGATTATAATGTCAGTAATATCATGTAGAGGTCAGTACTGTACATTTCTCCACATCCCTTATATCCATGTAATTCCCCGACCTTCCTATTCTCTCATCACTCCTCTTCAAGATTCTCATTGAAGTAGTAATGTGGGGTGAGGCAGGAATTAGGTGAAGAAACATGACAATTGATACAAATATCAGGGACAATGCAACGGATGCAATCAGAATTTCAAACAGACTTCATCATGAATAAAAATCTGCAGTGAAAATATGACACACCTTTATCAGTCAAAAACAGGTGCTTAAGTTCACAGCGAAAAATTAAAATGCTACATTGTGATTAGATTAGATTAGATTAGATTAGATTACAGTGTGGAAACAGGCCCTTCGGCCCAACAAGTCCACACCGACCCGCCGAAGCGCAACCCACCCATACCCCTACGGGGAGAACGTGCAAACTCCACACAGTCAGTCGCCTGAGGCGGGAATTGAACCCGGGTCTCATACGCTGTGAGGCAGCAGTGCTAACCACTGTGCCACCGTGTCGCCCATTACCACCGTGTCGCCCATTGTACATGTCACCATATCAATACATCCTTCTATATATAAATGATCACTCAAATCAGTGCGAGGGTCAGTTATTGGAGATTAGTGGTTCCTCCAATTTTAGTCATTTTGAGAATTAATTTAGAATTAAGGAATCAAAAAAATAAAGAATTTAAAATAGTTACAGTTGTAATTTTGGGAATTCTTCCAATAACCAAAAAAAAACATGCATTATTTGCAGTCAATTTGGTGTCTTCTTCAGTTTAAAAATCTCCAGTAGATAAAATAAGAATGCTATTTTGCTACTAAAATATCAAGTCAAATATCGAAACCTTGCAAAAACTTACTGATTCCTCATCTTGAATCATCTGTACAATGTTATCAAGCACGGGCGCGAGATTCCTGCGGAAAAAAATATGAATATATAAGTAAGTACAATGTTGGAATGAAATTCCATAATCAAAACACAGCTAAAAATCCACTTTTCCTTCTGTTGAAGTTAGCAACTATTGCTGAACTGCAGCTCCACAATCGCCGACACCTTGTTATGTGTATATCTGGACAATGTGGCAAGACTATTTGACAATGGAGGTTAGTCTAACTAAGTTACATCCTATTCCCGCAAATCATTGACACAAACCTTGCAGCAAAAGATAGTAAAAACAATCAGGAACATGAATTGGGTCCATTTGCCCCCATCTGGTCCCGAGGGATACTGTGTGCGCATCACACTTGCTTTACCAGAGATCAGTAAACCTAACATAGCTGAGGAAGTGAACATGGAATCTTGTTTAAGGAACGTACAAGAAATGTGAGGTGCTGCATTTTGGGAAAGCAAACCTTAGCAGGACTTATACACTTAATAGTAAGGTCCTAGAGTATTGCTGAACAAAAAGACCTTGGGAGTGCAGGATCATAGCTCCTTGAAAGTGGAGTCGCAGGTAGATAGGATCGTGAAGAAGGCATTTGGTATGCTTTCCTCTATTAGTCATAGTATTGAGTACAGGATTTGGGAGGTCATGTTGCAGCTGTACAGGACGTTGGTTAGGCCACTTTTGGAAGATTGCATACAATTCTGGTCTCCTTCCTATCGGAAGGATATCGTGAAACTTGAAGGGTTCAGAAAAGATTTACAAGGATGTTGCCAGGGTTGAAGGATTTGAGTTATAGAGAGAGGCTGAATAGGCTGGGGCTGTTTTCCCCGGAGTGTCAAAGGTTGAGGGGTGACCTCATAGAGGTTTATAAAATCATGAGGGACATGGACAGGATAAATAGACAAAGTCTGTTCCCTGGGGTGTAGGGAGTCCAGAACTAGAGGCCATACGTTTAGGGTAAGAAAAGAAAAGATATAAAAGGGACCTAAAGGGCAACGTTTTCACACAGAGGATGGTGCGTATATGGAATGAGCTGCCAAATGAAGTGGTGGAGGCTGGTACAACTGCAACATTTAAAAGGCATTTACATGGGCATATGAATAGGAAGGGTTTGGAAGGATGTGGACCAAGTGCCGGCAAATGGGACTAGATTAGGTTAGGATATCTGGTCAGGATGGACGGGTTGGACTGAAGGGTCTGTTTCCGTGGTGTATATCTCTATGACTCTAAGTACAACAGCACTTACAAGTCGAAAAGTGAGTATATCAGCGAAAGTAAATGTTAAACAGCCATTATTATTATTTTAACAATGTGGATTTATAGGATGTCTTTGACATTTTAAGATGCTTCACAGCAATGTTAGCAAATAAAATATGAGACTGAGCAGAAGAGATGAATTGTAGGATGAGAAGTAACAGTAGCAAGCCATGTGCTCTATTCAGTTGTTCTACTACTCAATAAGATCATTGCTTATCTTTGATCTCAATTCCACTTCCCTGGCCAAAAATTCTCAACTCTGAATAAATTCCTTATCTCAGTTCAAAATGATTGATCCCTTGTTCCAAGACTACGGCCCTAGTTCTCAGGAAACCCAAAGGGAACCACCTCTCAAATCCCCCTGTCAAATCACTTAGAATCTTCTAAGTTTCAATAATCAACTTCATTTTTTTTCAAACTCCAGAAAATATAAGTTCAATCTACTCAACAAGTTCTCTTTGGAAAAGAAAATCAGATTTTATATTAAAAATACAAGTTGTAATTCCAAATAACGGGTCAACAATCTTTTAAGACTCAGTTGCATTTAGATACAGTTGCATGTATAAGTTGGGGATTTAATGACAAAGCCAAGAGAGTTTAAAAATGAATGGTAAACCCTCTACAGATTTCATTGAGTACTTGTTCTTCAATAGACGATATATTTTGTGACAGCAACAATATAAGAGATATCACGTTTTCGAACAGTAACATAAACATAATTAAATATCAGAGGGAGTTAGAAGTTGTAGTCTTTGAGGCGAGAGAAAATGAATAATTGGATTTGGGCATGGTGATGCTATTTTGCTCTTACTTATAGATTCCCATTATAAGTGCATTTATTCACATTAATAGTGGAACTTGTCAGTATAAACATGTCCCACTATAATTACACACTCCATTCAGTGAAAGGCGAAAGTTGAGTGATACGCATGAGAAAGGAGAATGTCATTTACAAAAATACACACTGATGTCTTTGTAACAAATTTAATGCAGAAAGGGGCAAACTAATTATTGTATGCATAAACAAGCTCCAGTAGTTTGCTCTCCAATTGCCAAAACCAAGTGCTTTTGTGGTAAATCTCATTCACAACAAATAAAGATGCTACACCACTACTTTCAGTCTGTTTTTATTCTTTAAAACATTTTTTTACACAGTTCAGAAGATTACTCATTGTTGGTGTTCATTATCCTGTTCAGTATAACTTCAAAAAGGACCAGGGCCAAGAAATAAAGCCATCAACAAGGTCTAAAAGGATCTCAAAACATGTCAGTTCAAGAGTTTTCCAAGTTAATTTTTATCTATATCAACTTATGTCCTGAAAATATCATTACACTTACACTTCAAGCAAATATAAAGAGTAATCATGTACTAATGCAATGCATTTCTAGTTGATGTCACTAGTTATTTTTATCATGCTGATGGGAGATACAGTTGCAATCACAGCAACTGATGAAGATACATTGTTTTCCAGATGAGAAAACTGCTGGATCCACTGACTATCCTCGAATTGTAGCAATATACAAATCTACCCAAAATCTTGACAGGATACAACAGTCTCACCACTGTCCATTGTCCATTCAGATTTCTATGATTTAAAGCACGTAAATGTTAGTTTGACCTCCTCAAAGAGCAAACTGAACTCAATATTTCCAGAATCTGTACTGAATACAACAAATGCTGGAGATCACAGAGGGTGAGGCAGTATCCATAGAGAGAGAGAGCAAGCTAATGTTTTGAGTCTATTTGACTCTTCATCAGAGCTGAAGTAATATTTTTCTCTTACTTCTATAGAGCCAGTACTGCACAAATGTATGAAGAGATACAATCATTATCTTAAAAACTAGCTATTATCACCTCCACACCCACTGGATTCTAAGGTTGTTCCTAAAATGTGACATGAGTACTATTTTTCATTTGGGCACATACAAAATATGGAGCTTATTTAAGGACCTGCTACTGTGGGTCCTTGATAAGAATGTATCGGTCAGGTGGGAAGTTGTGCGCGGGAGCCATGGTTCACTAAAGAAGTTGAATCTCTTGTCAAGAGAAAGAAGGCAGCTTAAGTGAGGATCAGATGTGATGGCTCATTTAGGGCACTTGAGAGTTACATGTTAGCCAGGAAAGACCTAATGAGAGAGCTAAGAAGAGCCAGGAAGGAACATGAGAAGTCATTGGCTGACAGGATCAAAGAAAATCCTAAAGCTTTCTATAGGTACATCAGGAATAAAAGAATTACTAGAGTAAGATTAGGGCCAATCAAGAATAGTAGAGGGAAGTTGTTCGTGGAGTCACAGGAGATAGGGGAAGCACAAAATGAATACTTTGTGTTGGTATTCACACTAGGAAAAGATGATGTGGTCAAGCTCACTAGGAGGAGGTGTTAGCAATTCTGGAAAGTGTGAAAATAGGTAAGACCCCCCAAGGCCAAATGGGATTAATCCTAGGATTCTCTGGGAAGCCGTGGGGGAGATTGCCAAGCCTTTGGTTTTGATCTTTATTTTGTCATTGTCTACAGGAACAGTAGAAGATGACTGGAGGATAGCAAATGTTATTCTCTTGTTCAAGAAGGGGAATAGAGAAAACACTGGAAATTATAGACCTGTGAGCATTATTTTGGCTGTGGGTAAAGTGTTGGTAAGTGTTAAATGAGATAGGATTTGTAATAATCTAGAAAGGAATAAGTTAATTAGGGATAGTCAACACAGTTTTGTGAAGGGTAGGTTGTGCCTCACAAACCTTATTGAGTTCTTTGAGAAGATGACCAAACAGCTGGATGAGGGTAAAGCGATTGATGTGGTGTACATGAATTTCAGTCAGGCATTTAATGAGGTTCCCCACAGTAGGGTTATTGCACAAAATATAGAGGCATGAGATTGAGGGTGATTTAGCGGTTTGGATCAGAAATTGACTAGCTGAAAGAAGACAGAGTGGTGGCTGATGGGAAATATCCATCCTGGAGTTCAGTTAATAGTGGGATACTGCAAGGATCTTTTTTGGTCCATTAAGTGTTGGTAAGTGTTAAATGAGATAGGATTTGTAATAATCTAGAAAGGAATAAGTTAATTAGGGATAGTCAACATAGTTTTGTGAAGGGTAGGTTGTGCCTCACAAAATTATTGAGTTCTTTGAGAAGATGACCAAACAGCTGGATGAGGGTAAAGCGATTGATGTGGTGTACATGAATTTCAGTCAGGCGTTTAATGAGGTTCCCCACAGTAGGGTTATTGCACAAAATATAGAGGCATGAGATTGAGGGTGATTTAGCGGTTTGGATCAGAAATTGACTAGCTGAAAGAAGACAGAGTGGTGGCTGATGGGAAATATCCATCCTGGAGTTCAGTTAATAGTGGGATACTGCAAGGATCTTTTTTGGTCCATTGTTGTTTGTCATTTTTATAAATGACCTGGATGAGGGCTTAGAAGGATGGGTTAGTAAATTTGCGGATGACACTAATGTCGGTAGAGTTGTGGATAACGATGAAGGATGCTGTAGGTTACAGAGGGACACAGAGTAGCTGCAGAGCTGGGCTGAGAGGTGGCAAGTGGAGTTTAATGCAGAAAAGTGTGAGGTGATTCACTTTGAAAGGTGTAACAGGAATGCATAGTACTGGGCTAATGGTAAGATTTCTTGGTAGTGTAGACGAGCAGAGAGATCTCAGCGTCCAGGTACATAGATCCTTGAAAGTTGCCACCCAGGTTGATAGGGTTATTAAGGCAGCAAATGGCATGTTAGATTTTATTGGTAGAGGGATTGAGCTTTGGAACCATGAGGTCAAGCTGCAGCTGAACAAAACTCTGGTGCGGCCGCTCTTGGAGTACTGCGTACAGTATCGGAAGTATGTGAAAGCTTTGGAAAGGGTTCAGAGGAAATTTGCTAGGATTTTGCCTGGTATGGAGGGAAGGACTTACAAGGAAAGGCTGAAGGACTTGAGGCTATTTTTGTTAGTGAGAAGAAGGTTGAGAAGTGACTTAATTGAGACATAGAAGATAATCAGAAGGTTAGATAGGGTGGACAGTGACAGCCTTTTTCCTTGGATGGTGATGCTAGCACAAGGGGACATTGCTTTAAATTGAGGGGTGATATAGGACAGATGTAGTCAGATACTCAGAGTAGTCGGGGCATGGAACACACTGCCCCCTGCAACAATAGTAGACCCGCCAACTTTAAGGACATTTAAATGGTCATTGGATAGGCATATGTACGAGAATGGAATTGTGTAGGTTAGATGGGCTTCAGATTGGTTTCACAGGTCAGCGCAACATCGAGGGCTGAAGGGCCTGTACTGTGCTGTAACATTCTACATTGTTGTGCCATTCCATTAATACTGGCACATCTCCAGAAACTTCCTAAACAGTAACAGTCAACACACTATTTAACCACTGTCGTGTTGTAGTCACAGGAGCAGTGGTAGGTGTCCCCGCTTCACCAGAAAATCCAGGTTCAAACCCCAACTCAGGTCAGAAATGTCCAAATAATTTGTAACTTCCTGTAACCAGCAAGACTCAATTCCTCTTCCTGAAGTGATTGCCTGATCTCCAGAGCTTTCCTACAGCAATACAAGACCTGGATTGAAGGATCATAGAGTGGACCAACCCTGCAGGTCACAACTTGATACACAACATTTTGAAATATGAAAAATGGTACTTAAATTCACTAACATTTTTATTTTCTTAAAAGTATTTTAAGAGTACTTTATTTTCTTAAAGATGCATACTGCTCGGACAGAGCTAACCCATAGCCATAAAATCCTGTAGGACCTCAATCATATAAACAGTTGGTTCTACAAGATTCTCAAGGTTGTGTATCAGACTTGCTTCTAACAACTGGATAAATCTAGTCATGATACTGTCATACTCAGCAGGCTTTCAAGTGTTGAGAAGGAACAGGCAAAATCACTCTATCTTCAAAAAATGCCAAAACTTTGATAAGATTCCACACATAAGGTTACTTAATAAGATAAGAGTCCATGGTGTTAGAGGCCGTACATTAACTTGGCTAAAGGAGTGGCTAACTAACTGAAGACAGAGTTGGGATGAAGGGGACATTTTCAGGATAGCAACCTGTAACTAGTGGCGTGCCAGAAAGATCAGTGCTGGGGCCACAATTATTTAAAATATTATATTTGAATGACTTGGATGAGAGACGTAAAGATACTATAGCCAGGTTTGTGGATGATATTAAACTAGCTAGGAAGGCAAATCAGGATAAGCGAGTTGGCAAAATATTCAGCAGATAGAAAAAGAAGTGGGAAAAATGTAATTATGCAATTTGTCAGAAAGAATAGAAGTGGTGAATATTATTTAAATGGGAAAACAACTGCAAAAAGCTGTAGCACAGAAGGATTTGAAGAGGGCTCTAATGCATGAAACACTCAGAGCAAGCATACATGTTCAGGAGGCAATAGGAAAGACAAATAAGCGCTAACCTTCATTTGAAAGGAAATGGATTAGAAAAACATGCAGATTTTGCTAAAACTATATGAGGTGCGAGTCAGATAACAGTTTTAGTACCTTACATAAAGCAAGATATACTAGTATTGGAAGCCAAGCAGAAGAGGTTCACTATGTTGATCCAGATATGGAGGACTCTCTTAAGAGGAGAGGTTAGATAGGTTGTGCTTGTACTCTTTAGAGTTTTGAAAAATAGGAAATCTTACTGAAACACACAAGATTCATAGGAGGCTTGGCAGGGTAAAGGCTAAGAGGTTGATCTCCCATGTGTGACAATCTAGGACTAGAAGGCAGAATCTCGGAGTAAGGAGTCAACCATTTAAGACAGACAAGAGGAAGAATCTTTTCTCAGAAGGTTGCGAATCTGTGGAATTCTTTACTGCAGAGGGCTACTGAGGTTGGCCATTAAAGTATATTCAAGGCTGAGATTGACAACATCTCAATAATTAAGAGAATCAAAGGTTATAGGAAAGTGAAGCTGATTATCAGATCAGCCATGATTTTATCGAATGACAAGCAGATTCAATAGGCTGAATGGTCTACTTCTGATCCTACATCCGCCAGAGGATCAGACCAGCCACACTGTGAAATAATATTTTGGATTCTAAAAAGTAAATGGAAAAGATCACAGAACTGTTACTGCAAAATGAGGCCATTTGGCCCATCATGTCTGCACTGGCACAGTAAAATAATTCTCTTGTATGGAACAAGATTAAACTTTGTTAAATAAGATATTTCTGTTATGCAGACTGTTAGGACAATCAAGTAAATAATGAATTTACTTGGAGACAATAAAATTGATGTTTATTAGTCTGTTTCATTGTTGGGTATCCACAAAAACTTACTTACTTGGTCTTTATATTGTTGAAATTTTTGCCTAAGGCTAGATGGCGAATTGACCTATTCTTGCCCATCCACACTACGAGAGTAGCAAGATCGGAGTCTAAACCTGTACAAAAGAAGGTTACATGTTGTAAATATGAACAGGCTGCACAGTCTCTAAAACAAATGTTGCAATATGTTCATTTCCAATCTTATCAATGGTTTGGTGTACATGTAGCAGAAAGCATACATGCAAAGAACAGTCGACAGGACAGCAGAGCTGGATATAGGGATGTGATGCAAACTAAATTATAAACATGCATTTTCTTTACAGTAAATCCTTGACTTCTACAACTTTGACTCGAAGTTAAACTGGAAAGTAGATACAGAAATGTTGCAATCCACCTAAACAGCTGCTTTCTATATTTGTGTCACTGGAGCTCCAGCCAACAGTGTAACTGGAGTTGTTAGCTGCTGATTATTTTGTGGGAGAGGGTGACCTTAATTTTACTGCCCAGTGACAGAGGTCAGCTGTCCTCAAATAGAAGGAAAAGGGGGGAAAAAAAAAACTTGCATTTATGTTGTGGTCATCACAAATGTCAGGATTCACAAAGTGATTCAAAACCAATTAACTACTCTTACAGTCATTGCTATAATGTAAGAAACATAGCACTCAATATGTATAAAGTAAACCCGAGTAGGCAGCAGACATAAATAATTCAATAATCTGCTGTTTGGGCATTGGTGTTTTTTGTTATTTCAGATCTCCAGCCTCTGCAGTATTTTGCTTTAATTTTAGTTTATAATCATCTGCACAGAATTGCTGATTCAAAAAAACTGTTTCTTTAGATTCATATTGTACACTACTTTAAGAAAAGTGATTGAGAAATCTGTTAGCCAAATATTAACTGTCAAGAACTTAGTGTCTACAAGGAAGATTTAAGGGTCTGAATGCTTGAAACTTTTCAGCTGTGGAGAGATAGCCAGCATGGATATAAAACCATAGAATCACAGAATCTCTAGTGTGGAAGAAGACTCTTCGGCCCAAGAAATCCACAACGACCATCTGAAGACTAACCCACCCAAACCCATTCCCCTACCCTATTATCATTTAGCCCTGACTAATGCACATTGGTAGGTAGTTCCTGATGGACCTGATTAAATAATTCAAAGGGTCTGTTGAAGCAGTGGACAGGGAAATGTCTAAGGATGTTCTTTATATACACTTCCAGAACAGTTTTGATAATTAGTTCACACTCATGGAAACCAAGACAGATTACTGCATATGGAATTATTTCGCAAATTAACTCCATAGCAGGAGACAGAATGCAAATGTAATAAGCAGGAACTGCAATTGACAAGATGTAATTCGTTTTTTTGTAAAACAATTGGGGTCCCAACTCATCATATTTGACAACTCAAATGATAGGACTAAAAGCTATATTCAAGTTTGCCAATAACAGAAGTATATGTGGCTTTGCAAGCAGTATAGATGGAAGCAGAACGTTACAAAGTGATTAACAGCTTAAGCAAATGAGCAAAGCTGTCATCAATGTTGGCAAAGCCTATATGGACCTAGAAAATACTTTTGTTCTACACTTTTTAAGTGGTAAAAAAAGGTAGAAATGAAGTTCCAGAAAGGCTTAAGTATCCAGGTACAAGGATCATTAAAATTTCATGGGGGAGTACAGGAATAATCAAACAGTGAAAACAATTCTGGATTTTATATCTAGAAAATGACGACTTAAAGGCGGGGTGGAGGAAATTATGTTTGAATAACACAAAACCCTAGTTAGGACACACTTAGAGTATGACGAGCCATTCTGAGTGCAGATTCTTAAGAAGGATACACCCATGTTGGAGGAAGTGCATATACAATTTACCATAATCGTATTTGAACACCAAGGGTTAAATTATGAAGCAAGATTACACAAACTGGGCTATAAAGGCTGATTTGATCATTGTTTAAGATTACTTAAGCAATAAAGGGATAGATTAGATAAAAGGAAACCATTTCCATTGGTTGGAGAGTCTGAGACTAGGAGGCATAGTTCAAAAATGACAGACACATCTTTCAGGATTTAAATTTGAATCATTCTTCCACACACAAAGGCTGCTACAAGTTGGGTTTGCTTTTTCATAAACAGAAACTGATGCCAGATGAATTATTAATTTTAAATTGGAACTGGATAGATTTTTGTTAACCGAAGGTACTATGGAATTTGGAGCCAAGGCCAGCTATTCGCAGTAGATTCCAGATCAGTCATTGTCTCACTCAATAGCAGAATAGACCTGATCATTAAATAGCCTATTCCTGCTTTCAGGATCTTTATTTCAGATACCTGTAGAAATTATCAGTGTTATCACCTGCCCAGAAAGATGCATTAAAATTTTATTTAAACAGAGTATTTGTCCCAAAGTTTGACTATGATAATAGGTTTAAATAAGATATTTTATAATAGGAGTGGAGGAAGGGATAATCCTTGTTGATAAATATTTTACATCTACATTGAAAAAGTCTAGTTTAACAAATACAAAATGCAGCTAGTTCCAAAATAAATTTACTCAAAGGTTTGAATGGCACAAGTATTACTGAGATTTCATTTGGTTTATGGAAGCGTGCAAAGACTTAGTAGTGAATTCTTCACATGATACATGAAATTAAACAGCTATATTGTTTTATAGATGAGACTCATTGTAAGAAAATTCAAAAATAACTCTTCTTACCATTGTCTGAAATATCCAGTTTTGAAATATTATGGATTTCTGCAATGCAACCTTCTAAAATCTGAGCCCCACCTGACCTTAGCTGTGGACAAAAGCTTGGAGTTAATTTTAGTGAATAACTGGGATTCCACAATATTTAATGATTATCACAGTTTCAATGAGGTATTACAAATATGTTTTGCTAATCATCTGCTGGGAAATATAATGTAGCAGTATATTCCTTAGTTTACTTTGCAAACTCAATATCTTTTCAAGAAGGCGGCTGCAATTAGAAGACAATTTTAAGCATACTTTTCAATTCTTATAGATGCCTTTTAAATTTGATGACATGCAGCTCAAACAACATTTGGTGATGCACTGGTTATTTCTAACATAATTAACGATGTTCAAGGCTACTGCGATTCGACAAAAGCAGTTAAGCATGGTGGCATCTTGCACCCTGCTGTCTACAAAAGCCCCAAAACTATTACACAAAAATCTGATTAAATGAGAGATGACTGAACACTTAGTATTTTTCAACTGAAAAATTTAAAATCTAATGATAGCATTTTATGAGAGATGCAGAAGGAACAATAAAAAGCAGACAGCATGATAGTTTTATTTTGCAGTAAAATGGAAAGGATTATCAAATAATTCAAATTAAGCAATGTCAATTGCACAGTAATGGGGGATGTTACAGCTAAAAATTTGAATTATCTGATCATTTGACTTAAGTGCCTTTGAATTGAGTAAACTGCAAACACAAAACCAATGCAAAAACAGCAGGAAGCAGCAATTGGTGAATGGACCAAAATAAACGCAGTTACTGTGATACCTGATTCATATTTTAATGATTAAGCAAGAATAAAAAAGCTTAATGATTACTTCCTTACTCTAATGATATTATTGTTTCCAAAGGCTCCCAACATTTCTCTGTCAACTTCTTCCTCCCAACCCTCCTGCACTGAAGTTCCAACCTGAAGTAGCCAGGAAACTTCAAAATTCTTACAATAATACAGGTAACACCTGTCAGTTAATTCTTTTGAAACTTTTTATTTTGCATTCTAGTTTAAAACAAGATATGCATTCCTGTAGACGTTTAACCATTTGTTCTGCATCACTAAAAGTTCTGGGTTTCAAATCATGAATCCTGCTTTTGGCTTCCGACTACTTTCTACCTAATGTTCAATAGCAATATTGATTTAAATACATTTTAAAAGTGATATGAAATTTACAGACTTGTATTGATTGCATTTAATCATAGAATCAAAGACTACTGATTCTGCACCGACCCTCCGAAGAACATCCCACCCAGATCCAACTACTCATCCTATCCCTGTTACCCCACATTTACCATGGCTAATCCACCTAATCTGCACATCCTGAACATCAAGGTGATTTAGCATTACCAATCCACCGAACCAGAATATCTTTGGACTATGGGAGGAAACCGGAGCATCCAGAGGAAACACATGCACACACAGAGTATGTGCAAAGACAGTCACCCAAGGCTGGAACTAAATCTGGGTTCCTGGCACTGAGGCAGCAGTGATAACCACTGAGCCACCATACCACCTAAATATTTATGAAACTTGTACATTTAACAGCTAAAAAAATTAGATGCGAGTGTGAAATTGAATATAAAAGTGAAAACCTATTTTGAAAACAGTAAATGGTACTCAAAATTAATGTAGATTAATTGACTTGACAATTTCTAGCCTAGAAATTTCTAATGAACGTTTGCTTACACGACTTGTTTCAATATGCAGATTTTTACATTCAAAAAAGTAGAACACTTATGAACAAGTAGCATCAAGACAACATAGACTGTAAATTGACACGAACAAAAAGGCATTTTTCTATAAATGATCAAATGGGACTTGCCCAACACTTCATCAAACACTAGACTTGAGCCAAAAATGCTATTGCAGAAAATATCTGTGCCAAACAGTTCTAATGGTAATCCTGACAGATAGATAAGGAAGCCACTTACTGGATCTACAGTGGTTAAAAGGCAGGGAGGGTACTTACACAGTGACCAAGCTAAGGAAAGCAGTAAAGGGGGAAAAGAATAGCATACATCAGTGCAGAGCTGGTGTGGACAATAGCATTACAGCATAGCAGTTCAGCAACCCTGAATTCTGATCACACTAGCCCTTGAAAATTGTTAAAATTATTGGCTAAACAAGCCCCAAAACTGATCTGGTCATACAGCTAGTATTGAAACACATTACTATGTAAACATCAGCAAATGCAGATTCACCAATTAAAGGAAGATTGTTACTCTATCGGTTAATAAATACTTCTACATAGAACATCTTGATAAGAAACCAGCTATGAAGTCAATCATCTGAATCAATTTAATCAATTATATTAGTTATAGTATATTATTGATCATCAGATTTAGAAATTGGCATCTAATTATTTGGGGAGAAAGTGAGGTCTGCAGATGCTGGAGATCAAAGTTGAAACTTTATTGCTGGAACAGCACAGCAGGTCAGGCAGCATCCAGGGAACAGGAGATTCGACGTTTCGGGCACAGGCCCTTCTTCCTGAAGAAGGGCCTGTGCCCGAAACGTCGAATCTCCTGTTCCCTGGATGCTGCCTGACCTGCTGTGCTGTTCCAGCAATAAAGTTTCAACTCAAATCTAATTATTTGGAACTATGGTAATCCAACAACAACCCAATTTGAGAACCAAATTGATCGCTATACCAAATATTATTTTTCTCATTGTAATTCATCATTAATCTTTGAAGAAACATAGTTCCAATGGACAGAATATGCCAAGAACTGGTTTGCTTTAAGGTGGCTGAGGTATACAACATCACCAGATTCCTTCTTTCCAACACTTTTGTATAGAAAAAGGCCATCTTCAGAGGTAATTGCTTCCTCACAATCTCATCAAATGGAGGAAATGAACCATCAATGAGTTAACGGCTGGAACACCAAATAATTTACCTACTTGGGCCATCACACAATGTTAAAGATGGAAGGTTTGAGTTAGAGAGAAAGGCTGGACAGACTGGGACTTTTATCATTGGAGCATAGGAGGCTGAGAGGTGACCTTATAAAATCATGAGGGATTATAGATAGGGTTAATGGTAGGAGTCTTTTGTCTAGGATGGGGGATTCCAAGACTAGGGGCACATTTTTAAGGTGACAGGAGAGAGACTGAAAAAAGACTTGAGGGGCAGAGAGTGATTCATGTGTGGAATGAACTTCCTGAGGAAGTGGTGGATGTGCGGACAGTTCCAATGTTTAAAAGACATTTGGATAAGTACATGAATAGTTTAGGTTTGGAGGGCTATGGGCCAAGCATAGGAAGATGGGACTAGTTTAGTTTGGGATCATGTTCAGCATGGACTAGTTGAACCAAAGAATCTATTTCCGTGCTGTATGACTCCATCAGCTGATCAGTTTCCTTTTGGACTCCACAAGATTTTTAACCTCTACTTACAAACTGAAGGAAAGGCAGGTGGTACAAGCTCTTTGTGTGCTTCTGAAGCTTGTATTTGCAGAAGAGCAGAAAGTGCCAGCAGCAGTAAGGAATAATTGTCCCTTTTCTCTGTCTAAACTTCCACTAAAGATTTGAGATCTGTTTGCTGGAATCATGTAAGGCTAAGAACTTTCATTGAAGAAAGCCTTTGAATTTCTGAAGTCGCAATTTGGAGAAAGAAAAAGGACCCACTGGCCATGATCTTCAAACAACTGCCCTAGTTGAGAGGTGAGGACTCTGGACACCAGGCACTAACTTTCTTTTGCCCGTCCTTCCTTCTGTTTGCACTTGACCTTTGCCAATTAATTTACTTTGTATTTCTGCATGCTTGAGCTCAGTTGTGTAGTGTGCATTGGCAACACGGGGACTTATTTTAATAAACAATTCGCATTTTTTTAAAAAACTGCTTTGTAACCCTCAAAACAAACATCTAACTTGTTTAACTCAAGAAAACCAGTCTAGATTACGTGCTTTTTCAATCAGCACATTAATGGTTAAGTATGCATACTGAATTGGCAACAAATCATCCTTTTCAAATTCACATTTTCATAACCTAAGGTTAATTGATAAATTCCGATTTCTACCTGAACTTGAGCAACCTTAACACAAGGATATAAGCAATACTTAGATTTCCTGTATCTGAACTGTCAGGACAGGAATACGTTTTTTGCCAAAATTAAAATACACAGCATTTCCCAAGAGTCAGTGCATTACCATCACTGAGCTGAGCCAAGTGTATGCAGTTAGTCGATGCCATCTGGGATGCTATTAGGGAACCTGAATGCACCACACACTGTTGAGTCTGAGATGGAAGAATCAGCTGGGATTTCCAATTATCATGGCTACTCAGGAGCCCCCACATAAAAAGAAATTTCACAACCAAATACAGATTTTGGTAGGATGTTCACTGCTGCCAAAAGGACATTAGCAGTCATTCGAGAGACTTTTGTTTTTGTGAACACTTGTTACAGTACTCAAGGGCACCTGGGACAAAAAACAAACTTTTCACGAGGGAGACAATGTCAAGAACAACAATGGGAGAAAATGTATATTCTTCAAAATGAAATATTAACTAAGTTTAACAGAATTTCCTACTACTCTTGAAAGTTACATTAATTCAATAAATAAAACTGTTCCTTCTTACCTCACAAGTGCTAAGGTCAAGAGAAACATCCTTTAGGTGAGGATTGCAAGAAAGCCCAAGTAAAAGTGCTCTGCAAAGAAAGAATTGCTTTCAAATGAATATTGCATTGCCAACCTTGGCAATACTAAACAGAAAACACACGGGTTAAATCTTATGTTGTTTTGACTAAGTTCGAGTTGCTTCAAGGCTGAGTGAGTTTTCCCATCCTATCTTACCAAACTCGCCCTGCTCCTATGGCATCTCTTACATTTGTACTCAGTCTGATCTCCCACATGCTGTTGCTGGCACAACTTGTTACAGACTGGATATCCGTTAAAACACCGGAATCCCACGCAACCTTTAAAATGGGTTGTGCACCTACACAAGCACAGTCAGCTGAAGTTGCCTTACACTTTTCCTGATATTTGACCTGGATATGGTAGACAGGGGGTAATCAGTCTTGAAAGCAGGAACCTGGAAGCCCTGTTGAATGGGGTAGTGCCATGCAGGGTTTTACTCCCTCCCAGGGCCAGCAGTGAGGGTCACAACACTCCAGACCATGCCAGCCTAGTCTGAGGTTTCAACTGGGGTTAAAGCAGTCTCTGGAAGAATGCCCACCATTACAGGGAGACGTTCCTTCTCTGCTCTGCACTGCTCGGGTAAGTGTCACCAAAACCTCTCTAATATCTCAAATTACATTTATCGCTGATTGTGTCCAAATCCTACCAAGGCTCATGCTCCATCACTCTCACAACTACCTGCAAACATTCTCCCCCACTTGCCCTCACCTGCCCCAACTCCTGATGCTATTGATGCATGCCCTCTGTGCTGTCTATGTATTAAATTGGGACAATTGGCCACATGCACCATCATTAACAGCTGTGCTACCCATTTTCATTACCTATAATACTTGATGTTTTCTCATTTCAGCAGTAACGGCCCACAATAGGCCAGCAAGAGTCTAGATAGGTCACGGGCTGCCTAACATTCGGTTCCTCACCCCTTGTGAAAAGAGGATCCGGATTCTGTCTGCCCTTAGTAGGTCCTGGACTGGTACTGGAAGCTGCCCTTGGTTTATTCTGCAGGAACCTCTAAGCTAAGTCTATTCCCTTCACCTGACTGAGGCCTGCTGACAATTAAGACAAGGTTCCTGGCTTTGGGTCAATGCACAAGGCAAGGCAAAGCAGCACCCAAATAGGCTCAGAGTGAGTAAGTGCTATGACAGTGATCAAAGAGACTGCAATGCAGCTTAATCCAATCCATGAGCTAGGTGCCTGTTCCCAAGCAGAGCATGTCTTTGCGGCAGCATTACAATGATAGTTGCTGCTACAGACTAAGAGAAGCACTGAACAACAGAAGCATACTGAGGGTGTGTTGGTGATGTACCATGAGGATTCTTAGAAGCTGGTATAATTCAGATGCCAATGTCTGTAAACATGAGGGGTGTGGGGCCAATACCAATGGAACATGCCTTGAGATCCTGGGATATTGGCGTCCACCAGGTTCTAACATGATGGTCATTTAGAAGCAAGTGGTGAACTGAAGCAGTCAGGTACACACACTAGTTTCCTTGTCGAGTTTTCCTGATATCTACCATGTTTGAATAGTTTGGCAAGATAGCAAACTGAATATTAATGAGGTGAGCGAGTTGTGCCATTAACAAGGCACACATCATACCATAGTGCATGTTAATCAGACCCCTATAAAGTTGCGTCCCAAGTCTTCACCTAACATCTTCACTATTATTGGATCCCCCTTGTACTTAAGGGGCAATCATGATTTTCCAATTCATTACAGAGAAGTAAATAGTTCAAAGTTACCACTTCACTTGGTGCAGAAAATTAAACTTCAGGAACACTGGATGTTGCAATGGATTCGACACTGGCCAGGACTCAATTTCATCCACAATTCAGGATGAAACATCTCCACTGACTGCTAGCTATTAATAGTTCCACATGAAATGAGGATGGACATTTTCAAAAGGGCTCTTTATGATAACAAACCCACAATATGCAAATGGACTAATTGAGCACTAATTGACAATTAAGATGGCAAAACTGTTACACTGATGGGTATAGGGTGCATTTTGAATTTGCCAGAATATTAGGATAGAACAAAAGGAGCTTTAAACTGCATCTTACTGTTTATGGACTATGTTGGTGATTGCTTGTTGCTGATATTGAATACTTTCAAACAAAGAGAGCTGAATTCCTCACTGCTAACCTAATTTGACCAGCAGAAACGAATACAGAACAAATATTTTTAAAATCCAGCTGGCAGCATGACCTCTGCCATCCAGAGTACTGTGGCATGAAATGGCAAGACATTGCTTCAAAATCATAACCCAGGCATGTTGTGCTGATGTACATTATGTTACTGGAAAAAATAAATTAAACATTGATCAGATTTTCCAATAAATGAAGAGAAGAATTTCTATGATAAATTTATATCCAGCATTATAGAAATGTGACAACTGAGAAGCTGGTTATCATAGACACTCTGGAGCAGATGATTGGCATAAGGAGATGTGAGAGAAGAGGTGGACAAGATTGGAGGATCAGAAGGACAATGCGTCTTCATAAAACAAACCCATAAATAATTAGAAACCAAAGGGACTGAATTGCTAAAAATAACATATCATAGACAAGCAACATATACTGACTTGAGAGCTTCTGCAGGGAGTTTGGTGCCCGATAGGTTGATGTGTCTCAAAGCCAGTGAACTGCTAAAGAACAGTTTGAAAGATGGAGGAACTTCCTTCCCCTTCCTGTAGTGTCAAGAGAAGATGAGTCCATATTGAGATCAGTCATGCAATATAGTGTTATAAACTCAACAATATACAACAGAGTGAAAGACATGTGTGATATCTAATTCAATTCATTAATTCAGTTCAATATATTAAAGCATTTCAATATACATGAGCATATCAAAGACACAATAAACGCGATGCTTCATCTGCTCATACTGAATACTCTGGTTATTAAGGGGTTCACAAAGAATAAATTCAAAAGCAGTAAGAGCAAGATGATGATTATCGGGCAGTAATTTGATTAAAAATAAGCAAACAGGGTCAGGAATGGTTGGACAGTTACTATTGCCCTGCTTTCTTTTTCAAACTAAGCTGCACCAGGGAAATTGAAGGATAAATGTAAAGGCACTACTCTGTGTCAAATATTCACAAAAAAAAATTATTAGAAAATGATTTAATCTAAGAACCATTAGAGGTGTGCCTGCAGAGAAACCAGAATTAGGAACTAAATATTCTCGGACATTTGACTATTAGGAGAATAAATTAAGGGTAGCCCTGAAAATAATAGATGAGAGTGCAGAAAGGATCTTAGCTGAGAGATCAAGATATCAGTGAAGCTGAGGAACAGGAAAGTTAAATTGAAAATGTTTTACACACTGCTAACAGTTGCTGGTGTGTCAGGTAGTGTGCAAATCAAGATATTAATGGACTAGGTAACAATGGTAACATAGTAATTCGAAGGAGAATTTAGTTTTCCTACAGACGCTAGAAAGCACAATTTTAGCAAGCGCAGAGGATGAGTTCAGGAACACATCTAACGTATCTAGCTTTCTTGGTCAGTATGCCAATAAAGCAAATCAGGAGCAGACTATTTTAGACATTGTTATGTACAATGTCACAGAGTATGGCATTCTCTGGGAAAGTGTGTTCACAGATTGAAGAGATTTAGAATGAGATTAGAAGTGATTTAAATAAATCTGAGATTAGGGTCTGAAATCTGTACAAAAAAAATTAAAAAGGGATTAGGAACATGTTGGTTAAGGAAAACTAAATTAAAAGATTTAGCAAAAGTTTAAATAAATAATACAAAGTACAAATGAATATCTGTTTCATTAAGAAATTAAAACCTACATGAGGAATATGGTCCAACCAAAGCTAGCAAGAGAATTAAAGAGTAATACCAAATGAAGAGTATGCCTTTTTATTTCATTGTTTTTAAAAATGGTGGATTCAAATGACTATGAGCCATTTCAAAATCAGTGTTTGAAAAGCAGGTGCTGAGTAAATGCATAGGTAAAGCAGTTATTGGTGGTAATCGGGGAGAAAAGATGTGGGGGAGAGGATGTGGAGACAGAGAGACATGGGGGGTGAGATGACGGCAGGAGAGACACAGATGGGAGGTGTAAGAGCATGAGAGTGAGAAAAACAGAGTGAGAGAGAGACAGAGAGGGAAGAGAGCGACAGGCAGAGAAATGTTCGCTCCACCCCAGCTCGTGAACAGCTTCTTTGTTCTCTATAATCAAAACTCACTGCAACTCTAAGAAAAACAGAGTTTGTTTTTCCTTCAACAATTGATGTAAACTGTAACTTTTAACTGATAAGTTGGGACTTTTTGAGTGAAATATCCACCTTACATCTCTTACCAACCAGAGAAAGGTGACCACGGCAATGGACTGGACAGCAGAAGAATCATATCGGACCATCTTAACGACATAAACTGCAAACACCGAAAATCAGAGCAGGAGTAGGCCATTCAGCCCTTGGAGCTTGTCCCACTATCCCATGTCAGCAAGGCTGATCATCCAACGCAGTACGCTGTTCCTTCATTTGCTCCATACTCTTTGGTCCCTGTAGCCCCCAAAACAATAGCTAGCTCCTTCAATGTTTTGGCCTCAATTGCTTTCTGTTGCAGAGAATTTCATATGGTCACCTTTTTCCTGAGTGAAGGAAATTCTCATCGTCTCAGTCCTAAATGGCTTACGCAGTATCCTTATACTGTTACCCCAGGTTCTGGGCTGCCTAATTATCAGGAACATTCTTCCTAAGCTCGTCCTATTAGAAATTTCCTTGAGATCCCCGCTTATTCTTCTTACCCCTACTGAATATAATCCTAACCAATCAAGTCTCTCTTCATACGTCAGTCCTGCCAACTCACTTCTTGTAGCAAGATATTCCTGCCTCTGTACTTGAATCCTCTCACAAAGCAGGCCAATACGCCAGTTGGCCTCTTCTCTGTCTGCCATTCCTGCGTGATTACTTTCAGTGACTGATATACAAGGACACCCACGTCTTGTTGCACTTCCCTTTCCCAAGCTATCACCATTCAGATAATAATCTGCCTTCCTATTTTGCAACCCACGTAGATAACCTCGTATTACACTTCATACATCATTCATTTGCCCACTCAATTTGTCTAAATCACAATGAAGTAACTGCATCTTCCTCATAGTTCATTCTGCCAACCAGTTTTGTCTCATCTGTAAACTGGAAGGATATTACATTTAGTTCTCTTAACTAAACCATTAACATAGATTGTGAATAGCTGGTGCCCAAGCACTGACCCCTGTATCGAAAATAGTTTACAGGATGCTCACTGACTGATTCGTGGAATGAGGGGCTTTTTGTTGGAAAGAAAGGTGGAGTGGGTTAAGTCTACACTCATTGGATTTAGAAGGACGAGAGATGGTCTGAATGAAACATAAAGCTTCTGAGAGAGCAATGGGGGCAAATGCTCCCATTGTGCAATGTAGGACAAGGAAATGCAGTTTAAATATAAAGAGTTTCCCATTTAAAGTTATTGATGAGCAAGTGGGCAGCACGGTGGCACAGTGGTTAGCACTACCTCACAGCGCCAGAGACCAGAGTTCAATTCCCACCTCGGGCAACTGTCAGCGTGGAGTTTGCACATTGTCCCCGTGTCTGCGTGGGTTTCCTCTGGGTGCTCCGGTTTCCACCCACAGTCCAAAAATGTGCAGGTTAGGTGAACTGGCCATGGTAAATTGCCTGTAGTGTTAGGTGAAGGGGTAAATGTAGGGGAATGGGTGGGTTGCGCTTCGGCGGGGCGGTGTGGACTTGTTGGGCTGAAGGGCCTGTTTCCACACTGTAAGTAATCTAATCTAATCTAATCAAATCAAAGAACTTTTCTGGAGGCTTGCCCATTAAACATACTCAAGCTTGAGTTTTGACTGCCGAGAGTGATAGGTTATAGAAGGTAAACAGTAGAGTTAAATCCACTAGCAGATCAGCCTTGATCTTCTGGAACAGCAGAGTGGGCTGAATGGGTCAAGTTGTTTATTTCTGCTCATATTCGTTGCAATCTTTAATTGGTTACATGCTGCTTGCAGGCAGGTAACTCAGCTGCTTTTCCCATTCTTCCCCTTCTGGTTAAAATCACTCTGGGCAGGATGGTGATGGGAAACCAGCATGTTAGCCGATAGGGAGAGTTCTTCCATTTGTTGACTCTATGGTTGCCCACAATAGGGCTAAAAATTCAACCCCAGGATTCAGCAAAATTGGTATGCATTTGCCAGAGTTTGAGAGGGTCAGAGATGATCTCATTCAAATAGTCAAAATTCTTCTAGGACTTAAACATGGTAGTTGTTGGGAGAATATTTCTCCTGGATAGTCTGGAAAAGAGATAGTAGTCTCAGAAAAACTAATCATTTGGGTTCAAGAGGAGAAGCAATTTGTTCACTCAAAGGATTATAATTTGTAACCGGTGAAGTTTGTGTATTTAATAATTGGGTTCTAGAAATATCAATGGATTATAGAGCACGAGGGAATTCAGGGATTGGGTATAATACAGAATAGTGCAGCTGAGATAGAAGATCCACAATGTTATTGGTTGCAAAGCAGGCTCACAGGGTTGTCTGGTCTACTCCTGTTCCAATTGCTTATATTAACTTATTGGACTTATGGGCACGGATTGATACTTTATATCTTTGTACAAATAAATCCCAAACAAACTTTTGCTATCAATAACATCGACTTCATTCTCATCAATCTCTTTTGGAAACTGCCAAATTATTATGATTTATGAAGGACAATATTCTTTTGTCCTGGCTTCAAAATCCATGGTTTACATAACATGAGAGTTAGCTTTTAATGTAATCTGACCTATGAGAGTGCTACAGAAAAACTGATCTGGATATTCAATCCATTTACACAGCTTAACTCTGAAGAAGCAATAAGAGGTCACTATCTAAAAAGCCATCTATCAGTACAACACTCTTGACCTTGCAAGAGCCTACCACCAGTATCATTTCTGTATCCTCTTTGAAAGAAATAATTAAAACATAGAAGAAATGTCTGGTGAGACTTTGGCTGGGTATATCACAGAAAGTTGAGTGTGTCCCCTCTCAGACATTAGAAGAATAAGAATGATTAGTTCTTTATCACTAATCCAATTTCATATTTCCAGTAGTTGTATCTTTTCCTCTATTTTTACAGCAGATCTGATGACAGGTTAATTATATTTAACCTGCAAATTTGAGGTGAAAATTTTAACATTTGGGCTAACTCCTTAGATATCATAAATGTGAATGTGTTGTACAACAACTTAGAGTCATAGAATGATACAGCACAGAAACAGACCCTTCTGTCCAGTTTGTCCGTGCTGACCAGGTTTCCCAAACTAAACTTGTCTCATTTGCCTACATTTGATCTGCATCCCTCTAAGTATGCCCTATTTGTGTACCTGTCCAAATGTCTTTTAAATGATGTAACTGCATCTGCATCTACAACTTCCTCTGTCAATTCATCCATATACACACTACTTTCTGCATGAAACAGTTGTCCCATGGGTCCCTTATAAAGCTTTCTCATCTTAAACCTATGCCCTCTAGTTTTGAACTCCCCTATCTTGGGAAAAAGACCTTGGCTATTCACCTTATCTCTGCCCCTCATGATTTTGCTAACCTCTAAGGTCATGCCTCAACCTCCTTTACTTCAAGAAACGAAGTCCCAGCCTTTCCTTATAATTCAAACCCTCCATTCCCTGACACGACGTTTTATTTGTAGCAATGGGAAGCAAGTTAGGTACATACTGGTTAGCATCAGTGAAGGTGTCAGAAGGCACTTTCTTCATAGCCCACACAAATTTGAGAATGTGAATTTTCAGCCACCCTCTCAGCTCATAATTCAAATAGATATCCTCCACCTTTGGCCTGTACTAATGAGAACAGTTATCAGTAGGAGAAATTGCTGGCAGATGGAAATTGCTAGCAATTTTACAGACTCCACTCTACTATCTGGACTGATTGAATCCTCTCCTACTTCTGAAACCCGAAGAAAGGAACTGACATTTGAAAACGGCTGATGTCTTTATGACTGTACACCAAGCAAACCTTAATATTAAGGACAATTGATTAAGAACAATTTTACAATGATGCTAAGGGACACAGGAGGTGTCAAAATCTTTGTTCTCTCCTTCTGGATATGGCTCAGCAATTTTTAGTTTTCAATTCACACTTTCAAGTGATTCTCACAGATACAATATTCATTTTGACACATTGCATTGATAATGATGCATGGGTGGCAGGAACATAGCATACCCACAACAATAAAGAGGAGAACTCATCAGTGCCAATGCTTACATAAGTACACAGGGTGCAGGGAACTTTGCCTGGCAATCAGGGGTAGGTGTGGGGGGAAAATAAAAGAGGTGGGCAAGAGAGGATCGGATCACAACTGGCCTAGCAAAGCTTGTGATTAGTGTGGGGAGAGGGAAGATGGGGAGAAAGGGGAATCATGATCAGTAGGTGGAGGTCAAAGGAAATCTGGGGGAATCACTTCTTGTTTTATGGAACATTTTCACAATCTTAAAGCAAGAAAACAACCTTGGTTAATATGCCCAGCAGAAAAACACCAAAATCTTGTTTGGTAATTATTTAGTGATCAATAGCTAAAAGCAATGTCACATATAATTACTCCCATCTGTGGAAGAGTAAACCATTACATCAATGCTCATCTTAAATTTGATAAGTACAAATTTGATTTACTAAAGATGGAGAAGCACTATAACTACAGTATTTTAATAATAGCAGTCATCATCCTTTCACGAGAGAAAGTGATAAAAAATTCTAATATTTCTTACCACGGTAGGAATAAAATTAACCTAAACAGTATCTTCAAAATTCAAAGCATTTTTTTTGTCTTGCATATTTCACAGATTAGCTTCTTTTCCATCTTCTGACAGACATTTCAATTTGAACAGAATAGCCATGTGCTCCCTGGACTTTGTGCATTTTAAATTGACTAATACCTCAGATTCAAAAAGGATCAGTCATTTAGAAATTAGTCCAAATCATAAATCATTATTTCAGCTTAGAATACTTGCCTTGAGCCTGTAGCCATCAAGACTACAACACTGTATTCATTTGTTGCTAAGCTTTTTTAAAAAAAAAAATATTCATGGGATGAGGGCATCACCAGGTAGGCCAGCATTAATTGCCCATCCCATAGGGCACTTGAGAGTCAACCACATTGTTGTAGGTCTGGAGTCACACATAGTCCAGAGCAGGTAAGGGTGGCAGTTTCCTTCCCTAAAGGACAGTAGTGAAGCCAGCTGGCTGGTATTATCATTGGACTGAAAGAGGTAGCCATCAAATCAAAATTACATTCTTAAAACCCTCATTTTTGGTTTTAAAATCACATCTGACCTACCTTCTCTTTTCGAGGATATATGTCTAATTTAATTTACTCCCATTGCAGCAAATTTTAAATTCCAGGAATTGACCATGTTTTGCAACAACAGCACTTAAGAAAGCACAACTGAATAACTTCAATATAGAAATTTACCTTCCCAAAATTGTTAACTGGTCATTACAACTGCAGTAGGTAGCAAATATATGAAAAAAAATCAATTTTGTCACAAACAAAGCTAAGTAATTTAAGCTGCTAACATAACCAGTACACCATTCAACCAACTCAATCACTAATGTGTGAAACAGGAAATTATGGCACATGAAAAAGCAGCAATTCCTCATTTCACATCAATTTGGTCAACATTAATTTATCAGTGACATTATAACAATTACTTCTATCCTTTTAACAAATGTGATGTTTGCTAGCACTTCATTTGCCACAGTGAACTACAGTCAATTCTTCTATGATGCAATGGTTGCAATCTTGTGCAGCTCTGCGTTATAGAAAAATCACGCTTAAATTGTTGGCACTGAAATCATGTTAAAATGTTTTAAAAGTCTGAAATAGCATCTCCAATTTGTCAACCGTGTTACTCGTTGACAAGAGGCATTTTATAACAGAACGACCCGTACTCTCAGTCACATGAAGTGGCAGTGCAATTAGATTAGATTCCCTACTGTGTGGAAACAGGCCCTTCAGCCCAACAGGTCCACACGACCCTCCAAAGAGTAACACACCCAGACCCATTTCCCTCTGCACCTAATTTACAATTTAAGCATGGCCAATTCACCTGACCTGCACATCTTCGGACTGTGGGAGGAAACCGGAGCACCCGGAGGAAACCCACGCAGACACGGGAAGAATGTGCAAACACCACACAGACAGTCACCCGAGGTTGGAATCGAACCCGGAACCCTGGTGCCGTGAGGCAACAGTGCTAACCACTGAGCCGTGAACAGTTGTATCATAAGATAGTATTCTTAGCATCTCTACTCAGTACTGGCCTTGTGAAACCATTTTGAAGATTGTATTCAACAACATCTTATGAAGTGATTCAGTCCCTTACATAATATGAATAAAATGTGGGATTATTCACTTGGGTAATGGAAACTAATGTGTAGAATATTTGTTTTATATGGAAAGAGGGTGGAAACTGCAGACATACAAAATCTTCAATGAAATGCTCAATCAGCCCAAGATCATATTAAATGTCGAAGCTCAACAGACTGAATGGCTTATTCTTGCTTCTATGTTCCTCATAAAAATGAGTCAAAGACACTTGAGAATCTGGTAATAAGAAAACCAAAAAAAAAATCAGAGGTTGTGCACATTGGCAGAAAAATCACAGATGATTATTTAAATGGACAGAGATTGCAGATGGCTGTGCATGTAGAAGCTTAGAAAAGTGAGAAGCCATCTGGATCAAAGCCATCTGATCAAGTGGAGGCCAGACACGTAGATGCTGAGAAGTTCTCATAGGGGGAAATCTAGAACTAGAAAGCATAGTTTAAAAGTAAGAGATGTAATTAGGAGGGATTTCTTCACTCAAAGGCTTCACAGTCTTTGAAATTCTCTTCCCAGTGCAAGCTGGGCTACTGACTTATATTCAAGCGTGACTTATACATATGTTGGATTAACAAGGACGTCCAAGTTATAAGTAAGGCGGCAGGCAAATGAAGGTTGTGGACAATCAGGTCAGCCATACTTTTAGTGAACAGTGGAGTAGGTTTGAGGGGTTGACTGGCCTAATCTTGCTCTTATTCCTTTTGATCACATCATAGCATAAACATTGGTGACTCGAAGAATTTTTTTGGATGCAGTGAGTTGTATGCTAGAATACCCTGCCTGGGAAAAAGATGCAGCGGAAGCAGATTCAACAGCAAATTTCACAAATAATTAGATACAATTTTGAGGTCAGAAGTCGCATGACACCAAGTTCTAATCCAACTGGTTTATTTGACTTCACAAGCTTTTGGAGGCTGCTCCTTCATCAGGTGAAATGCAGAGAAGTGCACAGGTACAGAATTTATAGGCAGAGAAATAATGGCAATATTAAATAACAAGTCTTTGTAAGTGATCAAAAATGTCAAACTGTGTGACTAAAGTGTCAACAGCTGAAAAGCAAGTGAAGGGATTACGAATGATCCAATTAATTAAAGTAAGAGATAATCACAAAAAAAATTCAAAAATAAGATAAATCAAACAGCTGGAATAACATAATAGGTATAAGAGTTGCATGACGAGGGCCTAACCAAAGTAACAAGTAATCCAAAACTTTACAAACTAAATAAGGTAGAGAGATCATAGGTTAAGGTAGTGAGGTTGTGGGTGGCACAATGGCACAGTGATTAGCACTGCTGCCTCACAGCACCAGAGACCTGGGTTCAATTCCTGCCTCAGGCGACTTGACTGTGTGGAGTTTGCACGTTCTCCCAGTGTCTGCGTGGGTTTCCTCCGGGTGCTCCGGTTTCCTCCCACAGTCCAAAGATGTGCAGGTAAGGTGAATTGGCCATGCTAAATTGCCCGTAGTGTTAGGTAAGGGGTAAATGTAGGGGTATGGCTGGGTTGCGCTTTGGCGGGTCAGTGTGGACTTGTTGGGCCGAAGGGCCTGTTTCCACACTGTAATGTAATGTAATCTAAAAAAAACAGAACAGCGAGGATTTTACAAATAGAGAACAGTATGGTGGGGTTATGTGTAGCACTACAAGAATCCAAACTCACGGTTGAGGCTATCCTCATGGTTACAGAACTTGGCTATCAGTTTCTGCTTGGTGATTCTGTGTATCTTAAATGTCGCCTTGGAAGACGCTTACCCAAAGTTCGGATGCTAAATGTCCTTGACTGCTGAAGTCTTCCCAGCTGGGAGGGAACACTCCCCTCCCTGGTATGGTGTCCATTCATCAATGCCATAACGTCAACATGGTCTCGCCAATATACCACGCTTGGGCATCCTTTCCTGCAGCGTATGAGGTAGACAACATTGGCCGAGACAAGAGTATCTTACGTGTAGCGGTACCACCGCAGGGAAGTTCATCATCAACTTACCTGACCATACCCTTCAACCAGACGAAATCAGAGCTCTCAGCTGAGGGCTCAATTACCAAATGGCCCCACTGGTCCCGCAGCAGAAATTCATCAGGTGAATGAGGCTTTACAAATTCTTCCACAAACCCCACAATGTCAGCAGCGAGCCCAATGAGCTAACGAACGAACCGGAACAGTTGACAGAGAGATCCACAGTGCAGCAACCAAAGAAGAACTAGTTGAATCGGACTGCTCTGGGAAGACTGCTGCCCTAGGGCCGACCTGTATGCTCAAGACATCAGAAGATGCTTCCAACGCCAGGTTCATCAGCTGTGCTCACAAGAGAGTGCAGAATGTCACTAAGCACAACGCAACACTATCCATACTCTCATCACCAACCACAACATTCATCAAAACAGCAAACAAAGCAGGAATCATCGTTAGGTAAAAACAATGACTGCAGATGCTGGAAACCAGAGTTTAGATTAGAGCGGTGTTGGAAAAGCACAGTTCAGGCAGCATCCGAGCAGCAGTAAAATCGATGTTTTGGGCAAAAGTCCTTAATCAGGAATACAGGCAGAAAGCCTGAAGGGTGGAGAGATAAATGAGAGGAGGCTCTGAGAGAGTGTGGCCCTCAGCTGAGGCAGGGCTGACTGCAGAGAGGTTAGGTGCCGGCACATTGCTGCGAGCGTGGAGCGGAGGATCTTGAAGGAGAACCGTTGCTGGTGTTTTTGAATCTGTAGTCTGTACTGTTTGTCCTGTTCGGGTCCGAACTCTGCTGGTTTAAAGGTGGTCCGGAGTCAGTGTGGAATGAGTTGGTTACGGAGGCAGGCACTGAGGAAGCAAATGTGGCTGTGGTAGCGACTCTGTTTCAGGACATGGTTGAAGAGCTTCAGGGCAGAGGAAATGACCTGGGAGTTGCAGTGGGAGAGGGACTCCCTGAGATTCTTGTAGAGAGAAGAGGAAAACTTCTTCAAGGCAGACATCCTTGCAAGAGGATTTGCAGTAGGGTTAAAATCAACGAGGTAAAAACAATGACTGCAGATGCTGGAAACCAGAGTCTAGATTAGAGTGTACTGGAAAAGCACAGCAGTTCAGGCAGCATCCGTGGAGCAGTAAAATTGACATTTCGGGCAAAAGTCCTTCATCAGGAATACAGGCAGAGTGCCTGAAGGGTGGAGAGATAAATGAGAGGAGGAATCTTCGTTATACTGAATAGAAGTGACTACTGAAAAGAAGCATTATGACAACTGAATAACAGGAACAATACACCTGTCAGTCTGACCAAAGAACACGCCCGTCAACTTAACAGACTGATCATGACCTTTGATCCTGACCTTCAGAGTATCCTATCCACCCTCAACCCATGCACCTCTTTCAAATGAAACCCCTTACTGCCTTCTGAAGGCATGCAAAGCCAACATAGCTGGACGTCCCGTCTGATCAGGCAGCAGGACTCTGTGTGAGAACCTCTCTGGCTATGTCTGAGGGTAACTTGAAACCCATTATTTGGAGATGCCGGTGTTGGACTGGGGTGTACAAAGTTAAAAATCACACAACACCAGGTTATAGTCCAACAGGTTTAATTGGAAGCACACTAGTTTTCGGAGCATCGCTCCTTCATCATGCGGTTGTGAAATCACCTGATGAAGGAGCGACACTCCGAAAGCTAGTGCTTCCAATTAAACCTGTTGGGACTATAACCTGGTGTTGTGTGATTTTTAACTTTGAAACCCATTGTACAAGAAATCCTCAGCATCTGCTGCGACGCTACAGATTTCTTACAGAGACTTGGCACCCACAGACAGGTCAAATCAGGAACATTCCTCATCACAATGGATGTTTCAACACTCTACACCAGCATCTCCCATGACGACGGCATCACTGCAACAGCCTCAGTGCTCACATTGACAACTGGCAACTTCCAGACGCCATCTTACAACTCATTGCCTTCACCCTCAACCACAACGTCTTCACCTTCGACAAGCAGCTCTTCACCCAGACACAAAGAACAACCATGGTGACAAAATGTGCACACCAATAGACCAACATTTTTATGCACAAGTTCTGGCAAGATTTCTTTGCTGCACCGGACCTCCAACCAACACTATACACCAGATACATGGATGAAATTTTCTTCCTTTGGACTTATGGCAAGGAATCACAAACAACTGTACAACAATATCAACAAGTTTCATGCCACCAGACTCACCATGGACTATTCTTCAGAATCAGTCTCAATCTTGGTCATGCACATTTCCATCAAGTATGGACACTTCATTACTTCACTCTACTGTCAGCTTCTACCCTCAACATGTTAAAGGGATCATCCCCTACAGTCAAGCCTTATTCAGATGAAGAGGAACACAATGGATACCTACAGATATCCTCATCAGAATGGGACACAATGCTCAACTCATCAATTGCCAGTTCCAACGTGCTATAGCAAAAAGTTGCAATGACCTCCTCAGACGACAGACACAGGATATGACTGATAGAGTACCCTTTGTTGTCCACTACTTCCCCGGAAAGAGAAACCACACCATGTTCTTCGCAGCCTTCAACATGTCATCGGTGAAGATGAACAAGTTGCCAAAGTCAGCCCTACGCCTCCACTTCTCGCCTTCAAACAGACTCTCATTCGCAGCAAACTACCCAGCCTTCAGGAGAACAGCAACCACAACACCACATAACCCTACCACAACAACTTCTGCAAAACATGCCAGATCATTGACATCGATGCTACCATTATACGTAAGAACACCACCCACCACAGACACAGCAGACACTCACATGACTTGATCAATGTTGTCAATGTCATGTGCTGCAGGAAAGGATGCCCAAGGCATTGTATGTCAGCACAACCATTTAGATGCTCTAACAATGGATGAATGGATACTGCACAATTATCGTCAGGCAGGAGTGTTCCCTCCCAATTGGGGAACACTTCAGTGGTCAAGGACATTCAGTCTCTGATCTTTGGGGAAGCGTCCTCCAAGGCAGCATTCGAGATACACAACAACACAGAATTGCCATGCAGACACTGACAGCCAAATTCCATATCGATGAAGACAGCCTCAACCGTGATCTTGGGTTCACGCTACATGTAACCCCCATTACACTGTTGTGTGTTTGCAAAATCTTCCTTGCTGTTCTGTTTTAAACGGTCACCTTGATAACTTGTAACGATACCTCTACATTAATTAAAGTTCTGGATTACTTGTTACTTTGGTTAGACCTTCGTCATGGTGCTCTCATGCCTATTGTGTTATTCCAGCCATATGGTTTGTCTCTAACAACATCTTACTTTTGATTTTTTTTGTGACTATCCCTCTGCCTTAAATTGGATCATAGGTCATCCCTTCACTTGCTATTCAGCTTTACTCACATCGTTTGACACTTTGATCACTTGCAAAGACTTGTTATTCAGCCTGTCGACACTCCACCCACACCATTTGTCCTATCTTTTGACACTCAATTTTCTGGAATTACCTTGCTATTATCTTTCTGCCCATAAATTCTGTGCCCTGTGCGCTTCTCTCCCCCCCAGATGAAGGAGCAGCACTCCGAAAGCTTGTAATTTCAAATAAACCTGTTGGACTATAACCTGGTCGTGTGACTTCTGAATTTGTCCACCACAATCCACAACATTTTTGAAGGAAGAACCTTCACAGGGCTTTGGAGTGGGACAAAATCAGATAGCTCTTTGAGAGGGTTACAGACATGGGCAAACTGGTGTCCTTTTGTGCTGCAACATTCGATGAGCCAAATACAAAGGTGATCTGTTTCAGAGAATGTGTATGCTTTTTCCAAAACGCATACACTGACTGCAGTGGAACCGTAAACTATGATTTAATGTGAACTCACACTGACACAGAGTTCTGGTTTGTTTTTCCTATCTTTAGATCAGTGAAAAGACTAAGGTAATTGATGACTGGTTAACAATGTTAAGGGAGAATAGTGGGCATTGTGCAGGGCTGGGTCTTAATTAAGGACTATTCGACAATTCTATTATACCTGGCTTTTGAAATCAACTGTCCTGACTAATCAGAATTAGTGGAGGTAGTATCCTTACATGCAGGTCAGGAGGCCTGGGATCATAGGTGTCTCAGAACATGTCTGAAGACATAAACATAATTAGCTCACTGGCAAGTCAGTCATTGTTGTTAACTGGTTCAGTGGAGAACAGCTCTAATTCTTATCTGACCAAGGCTTTAATCTTCAGTTTGAATACAAAAGAATTTTATGACTACATGGACTTCCTTGGAGATTTACATAAGTAGTATAACACACAAGATGCTTTTTAACTTTGTACACCCCAGTCCAACACTGGCATCTCCAAATCAAGATGCTTTTGATAATGATTAATTCAAACTAATCAACACTCCTTTAAACACCACTACATTCACAACTAAATTAATGAAATTCATTTAAATACACATTGTACTTCATGTTAAATCTGTCAAACAATACAAAGGAATTGAAAAATGTTGGGAAAAAGTGAAGAAGCAGTTTGTTTTTAAATGTGAGTGGCAATCACTTGGAACATGATGCCCTTGAGAACACTAAAAGTAGGCAATCTGATCAATGAATGACTCTGACTCAGAGGACTCTTTATGATCCATTTTCTGGTGGACAGTTATCGGTTTTTATATTGTTTAGATGCTAAATTACTGTTGTGCTCTCCCAAAGCAATTTAACTTGAAGTACATTTTTCAAGATTAATCACTGCAGAAACGTATATTTGCTAAACAAGCTCTTCAGAGCCATCAGCCTTTACAAATCTGGTAAATGTATTTTATGCTCGTGACCGGAGGCTTATTTCTTGGGAACACTTTTTAGTGTGAATTTGCATACTTTTTGGGAACTAGCTCTGAAGCACAGCTAAATGAAAATAAAAATAATAACTAGAAAAATGATGACAATCACACTGTGCTCCTGAACCCATCTGCTCACCCAATATAATCAGATCTCAGTCTCCAATTCCCTCCAAGTCCTCAGATTATGCTGCCTGCATGAGTATTTTTTTCCCTCAAAAGGGTAAAGGAAACAAAATCTCGGTAACCAGAATGAAACTCTACACCCGTCTAAGACAGAAACCATTCTTAGTCTCCTTTCAAAAAAGGCATGGATCATTTTGGTGTTGATGTTCTTTTAAAGACCTGCCAAAAAGAGAAAATAACTTTAAGAACAGAATGACTACCTGTGTGAGAAGATACTCTTTGACAGATGAAGAGAGGCAAGCTGCTGACAACAGCCCCGCAGAAGTGCTGCACACACCTGAAAAATACACAAAACAGCGTAGTGACAGATTAAATAATTCACAAATCCTCA
The DNA here is from genome assembly GCF_004010195.1 of Chiloscyllium plagiosum. Taxonomy (NCBI): domain Eukaryota; kingdom Metazoa; phylum Chordata; class Chondrichthyes; order Orectolobiformes; family Hemiscylliidae; genus Chiloscyllium; species Chiloscyllium plagiosum. The sequence goes on along the minus strand of NC_057738.1, from coordinate 7,786,745 downwards.
AAGTATTAAACAATTTAACCAACCCTCATTTACATAAGAACGAACTGAAGGTCAAAAGTAATTCATTAGCCGTGACCCACTGAAGATATGAAGAAGCTATATAAATGTGTATTTATTTCTCCTAGACCATTTGTCAGCATTGGCAGTACATTTACCAAACTATTAGCATCAGCACATTGGAAACCAACGTAGCAATCATTGTAAAGCCCGCACAATAACCTTAAACTGCACCAAAATGTTCATATTATCACTACCAACAGACTTGTTACCAAATCTTACACAGCTTAACATACTTTTTTTCTGGACAGACTTACATATTGAAACATCAAATATAATCAGTCTACATGTTTTTCATAGCACAGGCATATAGAAATTTCATCCATGCTACATCACATCTCGCTGAAATTAGATTACTTACTTACAGTGCAGAAACAGGCCCTTCGGCCCAACAAGTCCACACTGACCCTCTGAAGAGCAACCCACCCAGACCCATTCCCCTACATTTACCCCTTCACCTAACACTACAGGCAATTTAGCATGGCCAATTCACCTAACCTGCACATTTTATTCGGACTGTGGGAGGAAACCGGAGCACCCGGAGGAAATCCACGCAGACATGGGGAGAATGTGCAAACTTCTCACAGACAGCTGCCAGAGGTGGGAATTGAACCCGGGTCCCTGGTGCTGTGAGGCAGCAGTGCTAATCACTGTGCCACCGTGCCACCCACAATGCTAGCAACATAAAATTATATTATACAAGATGATCAGAAATATAAATTTTCAATATATTTAAACATGAGGAATGAGAGCAATGCTTCGCTTTCAAACATACATAGTAACATTTAATTAATTCCTCCATTTTTGAAGGAACAGGGGCATGTAGGTTTGAATCAAGACAAAAATACTTAAGATTTCCCTGACTGATACTTCTCTTAGCCCAAAGTGAAATAAATCAGTTCAACACAGTTCTGAGTGGAGTTCAAAGTTGAAACCACAATCTCCGATCTGCTGTGATTTGCTGAAAACCAGTTTACAATTTAATACATATAGAGTTCAGATGTTCCAGGTGGTCTGATAAACAGCATGTGCAATAAAGGGTTCCTAACTGGCATAGAGAGGTGAGGTGCTGCAGTCCATTTGGTGTGGTGGATCCATAGTTTTGTTAGGAGGGCAGTTCAACGATTTGAATCTGCAAGTGAAGCTACAGTGATAAGTTCCAAGTAAGGGTGATGTATAGCTTGGAAGGAAACTTGCACGTGATCTTGTGCATTTGTTACTTTTGAGCTTGTGGGTCCAAAAGTGTTAGTGTAATTTCAAATAGTATTGAGGGACATTTTTAAGGACTATATAGAATGGAATAAACTGTTTTTCTTCTAGTTGTTCAAATTTTCAAGATTAAGGAATGGATGAGACAATGAGCAATGTAAACACCACCTTTTACAGACTGGGGTAAGATAACAGCCAATGCGTTTTCATTGCATATGCACAAGACCAGACACTTTTAATCTGGCAGTTTTCACCTTAGTACTGCATATAAATGAACTGTATGCTAGGTCTTTTTTTCACAATAGCATCCAATATATTCTTCCTCATACAAGAGCTCCTGAACAGATGTAGCCATAAATAGAGATTCCGAAATTATTTGCAAGCAATTCATTACCATAATGATTTCAAGCTTTCATGGCTCCTAGTTAGCAGAGTATTCTTTTGTTGAAGTGTTTAAACCTGTTCTGACATTCAACCTCCCTTCAATGCCTCATCTTTTGTAGCTTCACTCTCTTGCCACCTATTGCAACCGCAAGAAATGCAAAACTTGCGCCCACACCTCCCCCCTTACTTCCCTCCAAGGCCCCAAGGGACACTTCCATATCCACCACAAATTCACCTGCACCTCCACACACATCATCTATTGCATCCGCTGCACCCGATGTGGCCTCCTCTATATTGGGGAGACAGGCCGCCTACTTGCGGAACGTTTCAGAGAACACCTCTGGGACACCCGGACCAAACAACCCAACCACCCCGTGGCTCAACACTCCAAC
>NC_057738.1:7775084-7784567 GCF_004010195.1 Chiloscyllium plagiosum | reverse complement strand
TTTCCTCATTCCTGAAGTAGGGCTTATGTCCGAAACATTGATTCTCCTGTTCCTTGGATGCTGCCTGACCTGCTGCGCTTTTTCAGCAACACATTTTCAGCTGCCACCTATTGCAGCCTCCCCCTCTCACAACTTTTCCCCATTGCCTCTTGCAGCTTCCATTTTCTCTCCCATCGAAACCTCTTCCCCTACCCCACTTTCAGCTCTCTCTCTCTCCCCTGTCACTACCTTATATCTTCTTTTTTCTCCATTTCGATCCTTGTAGCCCCTTTCTTCCCCACCAACCCTTTCAGTCACCCAGTATAATCTTGGTTCTTATTAGAAAAGGTAATGAGTTTTAAATTCTCAGAGAATGTTCTGAGTCTCATACTTAGTATTTACTCCAAATGCTTGTATCAACCTATCAAAATTACAGCATACGTTTTAACAATATCTTATGACCAGCACTCTTCATAAACTGGCAAAAATTATCTACACATATTCCGAAATTTACTGTATTATGTAAACTACCATATATATTTGAGTAATAGTCAAATTTTTTGACTACTTTATAAGGTCAAATTTATGCGGCTGACTATTACATGGATACTACTTTTGAGGGGCTGAAACTCACGCCCGTCAAAATTCATGCCATATCATCAGCAGAAGCCCAACTGATCTGTAAATGAATAAAGAAAAAACAAAAAGAATTATGGTAATTCTGAAAGCCCAGAGCAGAACATAACAGCCAGCGGACTGAAAGACCGGGAGCAGAGCAGAACAACCGGCAGACTGGAAAACCAGAGCAGGATGTGACGGCCGGCACACTGACTCATAAACATTGATCTGTTACCTGTGAAGAACGAAGGTCAACTTTGACATGAGATATATGGAACGTTCCAGGTTATTTGGCCAAAAATAGGGGGTCGACATTTACATGAGATCGACTATTACTCATGTACATACAATTGACAGTTGGGAATGTGAGTGAGAAGGCTCTCTGCTAATAAATTTTATTTAAAACAAAATTGTATCATTACTTAAATGACTGATGCTGTAAGTAAAATGGATCAGTGATGTGTATATCTGTCCCCAACAGAATGGCGTTTCTATAACTTAGTGTGTGCCTTTACGCTGATTATGTGGGCCTCTTGATTATCCAGAATATTTGATCAACTGGCACACTCCTGGTCCCAAAGGTGCCGGTTAACAAGAAGTTTGCTTTACAATCTAATGCTTTCAAATTTAATGTAGGTTCATCCAGACTGTTTCCTCAAATTCCAAAACCTTACCTGAATGCATCAGACCAGCCTGGTTTACATTATTATAATCCTTTCTGACAATGTATTTGCACATGTCAATTTACTTGGCTTGGGGAATATCCAGTTTTCAATCAATCATTTGTCTTGCTGTTTTATCAGATGTCAAAGAATGCTTCCACATCCTTTTTCTGGTAGGGCCTGTACAAACTTAAATTAAAATCTTGTAAGGAAATGCTTATGACTAGCATTTTCTTCATGACAACCTTCTTTGGCTTCTAAGATCTCGTATTCCAAAAGCATCATTTTAAGTTCAAATTGTTTTTCTTTGATTTTCTCCTTGATTCCTAGTTCATGTTTTTCCAAATCCATTTCCATTCTTTTCATATCCTGCTCTAACTCAATCAGTTTCATTTATTAACTTGAATTGTCACTCAATATTAATTGACTTCAATGTCTCACTATTTGCTTTGTTAGTAGTTCAAATTATATCTGCCTTCTCAGTATTTCCACTTCTAAGTTGCTTGCTAATTCATAAACTTGACTCTTGTGATCACTAGTATTTTTGTCAGAGACATCTCTTTTTAAAAGAATTTATTCACTCGTGGAATATGGACATCACTAGCTGGGCCATCATTTATTGTCCATCCCTTGGATTCAAATGGGTGGCTTCCTAGGCCATCTCAGAAGGTGGTCAAGAGTTAAACACATTTCTGTTAGTCTGGAGACACATGTAGGCCAGGCCAGGCCAGATAAGGATGGCAATGTTCAGAAAATACAGAAGCTTGTATACATGTACCAACAAGTTCAAAAAACAGCTTCTTCCCTGGGTTATTGGACTGCTGGACTGCTGAATGGACCTCTAGGTTTTCAAATCTAGTGTTGATCTCACTTTTATGTACCTCCAATGCAGCCGTAGCCCTATATGCCTCAATCTGTACAAATACACAATGATTGGTGAGTCCTTGTACATTATGATCTGGCTGTACTGCTTGCAAAACAAAACTTTCCACTGTGCTCAGGTACATGTGATAACAATAAATCAAATCTTCATTGAAAGGATGTTAATAAACCGGTGTTTTTGTTTTAAACTGGACAATTGACAATGGTGTCATGGTCACTGTTAAGACTTTCAGGTCTATATATTTTTAGTGAATTCAAATTCCACCATCTTACATGGTGGGATTTGAACTTGGGACTGCAGAATAAGACTTAGTTCATTGGATTACTAGTGCAACAACAATTCCACTAGGTTATTGCCTCCCAAATTCCATCTGCAGAAAGGTTTCAGCAATGTCTAGTGTCATTTCATTTCTATGCAAAAGTTGGTGCCTGTCCTTTTATCCTCGATTACCTACAACTCTATACCCAAACTGACATTGTCCTTGTGAGAGGAAGAGCCCTTAAACTTTGTCATGACTCAATGAAGTCATATACTGGAAACCAAGCCCCATAATTCCCAGCGTTCTAACAAACCTTAAAATTTAATGGAGCTACCAAATTGTTTGCCTAATTTGCCTCTGACTGCTACTCAAGATAAAAGCAAACGATACTCGGTTTTCCTCAGTAACATGAAAAGTAGCCATTTATTCTAACACTTGAAAGTTTAACAAGAATGAAATGACAGGATCATTAATTAGCATGACTTCGATTTGCCCCTTCTAGAAATTCCCAGACGCACAAAACCCCCATAAATATTGAGTTCTATTTCACCAGTTCAAAACCCCAAAGCTAAATGAGGTGGTTTCACATTCCTTTTGATTCTTCAATGATGTTTTGATGTTATCCACACAGCAGTGATCAGTCTTTAATTCAGATAGTTAAGTTGAATTCCAGATCTTTCTTTTCCCTTTGGATTTTAGGATTTTTCCTTAGCAATTCAAAGTAGTTTTTCCTTGCTGTTTTGATAGAGTTAATGAAGGCAAATTTTCATAGCAAGTGAACAAAGAGATAGGTTTTGAGGTTGATAGCAGCTGGGCCCTTTAGTATTCTGCTGTTATCATTCCCCCTCACAGGGTTTGTGATAAACTACAGTCGGCTCTGCTCTAACGCACTTTTCTTCAACGCGAAATGGTTATAACACAATTGAAGAATTTAGACCATCATTTATAGAACACAAACTTTCCTTACCGATCTTGGCTATAACACGATTCCTATCCCATTAGTTTAAAATGGTGCTGCTACTATGCAATTTTCTTATAATGCAGGATCGCACAGGAACAGGATTATCACATTATATCAGAACAGCCTGTACAGCCAAACTAATCAGAAAGATATTACTACATAGAACTCTGAGCACATAACTCTTACCAATCAAAATCTGACTCTGGACAGCAAAGTGCCCTGAACACAAGGTAGTGCCTCTTTGCCTTGGCATCTGCCCACAAAAGTGACATTGTTTCATATGCACCAGTTAGCTCCAAAATTGCAAACAGACCCTTGTATTTTCCCCTTTTTAAAGCCAAGCCCATTCTTTTCATGTTTGGTTCATATTTTGAAAAAAAAAAAGGTATGGTCTCTTTATAGTTGTAAGAGGTGATAGGGCAGGGGCAGATCCAGCTAGAACATTGTTTCAAACATTCCAGCAGAAATATTCTCCTTGACCCCAGGTTGAACTGTATTAATTTAGATAACACAATAAGTAGCTATCTATCCAAGTGTGTCAATGCCAATGTAATGCAGATAGTAGCAAAAGAATTGCAAAGACGTTTATGAATTAAATGAATGAGTGGGCAAAATCATGGTAGATGGACTTCAATAACAGTAAGGCGCGAGTTCATCCATTTTGGATAAAAAAGGATGGCTCCTGTATTTTTCAAATAGTGAAAAGCTAGAAAAAGAGATTTTGGAGTTCACATACAGATCATTGAAATACATTAGTCCAGTACAAAAAATAAACAAAAAGGCTAATGTAACATTAGTCTTTATCACTAGTGATGCACAATATAATGAAGGAAACAGAAAACTCTATAACTACGCACTTGTTAGATCATATCAGAATTACTCGGTAGTATTCTGGACACTACATCTTCGAAATAATAGGAAAAATCATCATCGTCCCTGAAGACCACAGGCTGCTCTCTCATTACAAAGAAATGATTTAACCTGAGAGTCACTGTACTTCAGGCCAGGAGGGAGGTCGAGAAGGTGGGACCTTCATGGTAACCTCAGTCTTTACAGAAGTTGAATCCACGCTGTTGGCATCATTATGCGTTGCAAACCAGCAGTTCAGCGAACTGAATTAACCTATCCCCAATCAGAACAGATCCCCAAACTGTTGTTATGAATAAAAAGGGTAAGTAAAGAAGGCAGTTTAAATAAACCAGGCTTGTAAACTAGGGAATACAGAAAGTTAAATTGTGATTCGATTGAGATTTTTGGAAGGAATTATTAAAGTGGATCGAGAAAGTTTTTTCACAGCAAAGGGCTTTTAGGGATAAAGGCATAGGAAATTAGGATAAGGGGTAGAATGGCCACCTCCTGCTTCCATTTGATTAATGCTCTTCAGCTAATCAGTTAAAGGTAAATCATGATTAACTAATTTGGTTTAGTGTTTGAAGTATAACAGAGTGCTGATGAGGCTAAGCAGGTGATGTAGTGTACATAGATTTCCAAACAGTGCTTGAAAACATGCTCCATAATTGGTTGCTAACAAAATCAGAAAACGTGGAATTAAAATGACAGTGACAGTGGCAGATTAAAGACAAACTTGGTCACATCACAGGAAATCAAGGCTTATGATTAATAGTCATTTTTCAGACAGATTAAGTTATATAGCCCAAATTTCCAAGATTGGTATTGGTTCTCACTGATAAAAATTGATAACTTTAACATGGGAGCATGGATACAATTTATAAATTTGTGGTTGACAAAAAAAAAACTCTGAAATACTGTGAACTGTGTGGACTGACCTAAAGAAGACAGAACAGTTGATAGAATGGGCAATCATACGGCAGGTGCAAGTTAATGCAGCAAGCTTTGAAGTTATTAATTTTAAGGGGAAAAAGGAGACGCAATATAAACATAAAGGATACAAAGATAACATTCATGCAGAAGCAGAGGGAACTGGGAATACAGCTTATGAACTGAAGGTGACAGGTATGTGGAATCTGGTCAAAGGCCTTGTTAAAGTCCATTTCGACCAACGTCTGCTGCTCTGCTTTCACGTTTAGTTCTAAGTCACCTTATCAAAAAGGAAAAGGCTTTCAAACGTTCAAGACCAAGAGTTAAAACAGTTAAGTCAAACCTGTAGGTGTGATAGGGAAATCTCTCTGGTGTTTGAGTACTGGAAAATGATTGCTTTGGATCGATGAGATTTTATTTTGTTGTATGTTTTGAAATCTTAGAAATTGTGTCATAAGTAAATAGCTTGGTTTTATCCTATTTTATCTTCATTTTAGGGTAAGTAAACTTCTAGCGTATTGTTAAAATCAAACCTGCAGCATCGCATAGCCCTTGTCACCTTCACAATTATACATGTGGCGGGGAGTCATCGGGCACTTCATCCACTCTTGGGTCAACAAAGGACTTTACGTGGTCAAATGCAATCCTGGAATTCCCTCCCTAAGGGCAACTTGGTCTGTTGATAGGACAGGGACTGCAGTGGTTCAAGAAGGCAGTTCAGCTTGTCTACCTTCCAGGTGAGAATAACAGTAGTAGTGTTATAGATCCAAAGTGGTTCAAAGGAATAAAAAGTTGGAAAGAATGGAGACATCTCCTTTAGCAGTGTACAACTTGCGCAATTACATTGAAAAGCGAAAGGTCATAAATTTAATAAAAAGGAAAACACTGGAAATCCTCGAAAGATCTGATGACAGGTTATCAAACTGAAACGTTAACTCTTTCTTTCCTTCTTTCTGCAGATGTTGTCAGACCTAATTATTTCCAATATTTTCTGTTTCTATTGTAATCCATAGCACCTTCAGCACAGGAAAAACATCACAAAATGTCTGACCTGGATTCAACCTTCAGCTTGAATGATTTACTAATCTGCTGCGAAACCAATCTGCTGTTGACAAAAGTGCAAAAGAGGACACATTTTACTCCTTCCTCAAGAATTTATATTATAGGCTGCATGACTGTGAATAGCTCCTAACAACTGAATAAGTACCACCCTCTGGGCTTTCAGCAGGGAGTAAAACTGGCAGGGAACAATGGTCAGTAATTGCTGGTACACAACATATAATTTTCCATCTCCTACAGGCAATTCTGATGGGTGTGCAGGCACTGCCTGCGAACCCTCTCTAATCTTTTCAAATATCATTTCCCATGGATTTAACTCCCTTTAAACAAGTGCAATATTGTAAAGATGCCAAAATCCAAGAAATAAGCTTACGCATTTCGGCATGAACAAAAGATTGGTCCAATGAGACATTGTGCAGTACAGCATTTCACTAAGATTTGATGTCATATTACCAGGAAACATTGATTTATGCTGGAACACAGGTAGGTAAGAATATCGTGCATGCAACTGCTGTTGGTTCTTGTTTACTAAAGGCTCTAGCATTACATCCTCAAATCACAGAACAATATATTTGGCTATGAACAGACAGTAGGTTTTCCAAGGTTATCAAGTTTGCATAAGTCCTGGTTTTATTAAAAAGGCATTTGGCTGCTTACTTTAAGGTAACTAGAGATTCTGAACTAAGGCGAGAAAAGTTAAGAGCTACAATGCCAAAAGGAAAGAAAGCTAATCAAATGAGGCCAAGGTTGGAGCAAGAAGAAATGATGGCCTTACATCCCAAGGTGGATCAGACCAAATCAGCCGGTCAGCTAATCGATGGACAGATTAGAATCCAGCAGAAAATCTTTATTGGAAACCCTGATGTATACACTACACGACTGTATCTCAGTTAACATGCCACAAATCCTGTAATGAAAATGTATTGCTGGAAAAGCGCAGCAGGTCAGGCAGCATCCAGGGAACAGGAGAATCGACGTTTCGGGCATAAGCCCTTCTTCAGGATTCCTGAAGGGCTTATGCCCGAAACGTCGATTCTCCTGTTCCCTGGATGCTGCCTCACCTGCTGCGCTTTTCCAGCAACACATTTTCAGCTCTGATCTCCAGCATCTGCAGTCCTCACTTTCTCCACAAATCCTGTAATCTCAATTCCACAAAGGTGGGTTCTCCCTGTCCCAGTCACTCAAGGTCCCTAATATCTCAGTCTTGCCTAGTTACTAAGTTAGGGCATCAATGCACTTTCTCCCATCTGGATATCACCAATGTTGTATCTCTCGATGCCAGCTGTGGCTATAGAAATAAATACAAGATGAAGCCTTAAAATAGAACGAACAAACGAGTGGATTGGTTGGAGAGACAGATAGAAGTAATGAGGAATTTGCAATAGCAACAGTATGTGATGGATGGCAGTTATAGGAAGGGGGCAGAGTCTCAGATACAGTCACATAGATGGGTTAACTCCAGGAAGGGTAAGAGAGGTAGGCAGCTAGTGCAGAAGTCTTTTGTGGATATACCCATTTCAAACAGCTATGCTGTTTTGGAAAATGTAGGGGGTGATGGATTCTCAGGGGAACGTAGCACAAACAGCCAAGTTTCTGGTATTGAGACTGGCTCTAATGCAACGAGGGCCTGGTGCCAGGATCAAGGATGTCTCTGAGAGGGTGCAGAATGTTCTCACGGGGGAGAGGGGCCAACAGGAGGTCATTGTCCACATTGGAACAAACAACATTGGAAGGGAAAAGGTTGAGATTCTGAAGGGAGATTACAGAGAGTTAGGCAGAAATTTAAAAAGGAGGTCCTCAAGGGTAGTAATATCTGGATTACTCCCAGTGCTACGAGCTAGTGAGGGCAGGAATAGGAGGATAGAGCAGATGAATGCATGGCTGAGGAGCTGGTGTATAGGAGAAGGATTCACATTTTTGGATCATTGAAATGTCTTTTGAGGTAGAAGTAACCTGTACAAGAAGGACGGATTGCACCTAAATTGGAAGGGGACTAATATAGTGGCAGGGAAATTTTCGAGAACTGCTTGGGAGGATTTAAACTAGTAAGGTGGGGGGGTGGGACCCAGGGAGATAGTCAGGAAAGAGATCAATCTGAGACGGGTACAGCTGAGAACAGAAGTGAGTCAAACAGTCAGGGCAGGCAGCGACAAGGTAGGACTAATAAATTAAACTGCATTTATTTCAATGCAAGGAGCCTAACAGGGAAGGCAGATGAACTCAGGGCATGGTTAGGAACATGGGACTGGGATATCATAGCAATTACAGAAACATGGCTCAGGGATGGGCAGGACTGGCAGCTTAATGTTCCAGGATACAAATGCTACAGGAAGGATAGAAAGGGAGGCAAGAGAGCAGGGGGAGTGGCACTTTTGATAAGGAATAGCCTTACAGCTGTGCTAAGGGAGGATATTCCCGGAAATATATCCAGGGAAATTATTTCGGTGGAACTGAGAAATAAGAAAGGATGATCACCTTAATGGGATTGTCTTATAGACCCCCCAATAGTCAGAGGGAAATTGAGAAATAAACTTGTAAGGAGATCTCAGCTATCTGTAAGAATAATAGAGTAGTTATGGTACGGGATTTTAATTTTCCAAACATCGACTGGGACTGCCATAGTGTTAAAGGTTTAGATGGAGAGGAATTTCTTAAATGTGTACAAGACAATTTTCTTATTCAGTATGTGGATGTACCTACTAGACAAGGTGCAAAACTTGACCGTCTCTTGGGAAATAAGGCAGGGCAGGTGACTGAGGTGTCAGTGGGGGAGCACTTTGGGGCCAGCGACCATAATTCTATTTGTTTTAAAATAGTGATGGAAAAGGATCAACCAGATCCAAAAATTGGAGTTCTAAATTGGAGAAAGGCCAGTTTTGACGGTATTAGGCAAGAACATTCGAAAGCTGATTGGAGGCAGATGTTCGCAGGTAAAGGGACGGCTGGAAAATGGGACGCCTTCATAAATGAGATATCAAGAATCCAGAGAAAGTGTATTCCTGTAAGGGTGAAAGGGAAGGCTGGTAGGTATAGGGAATGCTGGATGACTAAAGAAATTGAGGGTTTGGTTAAGAAAAAGAAGGAAGCATATGTCAGGTACAGACAGGATAGATCGAGTGAATCCTTAGAAGAGTAGGAGTATACTCAAGAGGGAATTAAGAGGGAAAACAGGAGGGCAAAACAGGAACATGAGGTAGCTTTGGCAAATAGAATTAAGTAGAATCCAAAGGGTTTTTACAAATACATTAAGGACAAAAGGGTAACTAGGGAAAGAATAGGGCCC
>NC_057738.1:7745334-7774586 GCF_004010195.1 Chiloscyllium plagiosum | reverse complement strand
TAAGTTTGCAGATGACACTAAAATTGGAGGTGTAGTGGACAGCAAAGAGGGTTACCTCAGATTACAACAGGATCTGGACCAGATGGGCCAATGGGCTGAGAAATGGCAGATGAAGTTTAATTCAGATAAATGTGAGATGCTGCATTTTGGGAAAGCAAATCTTAGCAGGACTTATACACTTAATGGTGAGTGTTGCTGAACAAAAAGACCTTGGAGTGCAGGTTCATAGCTTCTTGAAAGTGCAGTCGCAGGTCGATAGGATAGTGAAGGCGGCGTTTGGTATGCTTTCCTTTATTGGTCAGAGTATTGAGTACAGGAGTTGGGAGGTCATGTTGCAGCTGTACAGGACATTAGTTAGGCCACTGTTGGAATATTGCGTGCAATTCTGGTCTCCTTCCTATCGGAAAGATGTTGTGAAACTTGAAAGGGTTCAGAAAAGATTTACCAGGATGTTGCCAGGGTTGGAGCATCTGAGCTACAGGGAGAGGCTGAACAGTTTGGGGCTGTTTTCCCTGGAGTGTCGGAGGTTGAGGGGTGACCTATAGAGGTTTACAAAATTATGAGGGGCATGGATAGGATAAATAGACGAAGTCTTTTCCCTGGGGTCGCAGTCCAGAACTAGAGGGGATAGGTTTAGGGTGAGAGGAGAAAGATATAAAAGGGACCTAAGGGGCAACATTTTCACGCAGAGGGTGGTACGTGTATGGAATGAGCTGCCACAGGATATGGTGGATGCTGGTACAATTGCAACATTTAAGAGGCATTTGGATGGGTATATGAATAGGAAGGGTTTGGAGGGATATGGGCCGGGTGCTGGCAGGTGGGACTAGTTTGGGTTGCGATATCTGGTCGGCATGGACGGGTTGGACCAAAGGGTCTGTTTCCATGCTGTACATCTCTATGACTATGATTCTAAGTGAACACAGAACAAAAGAAGAGAAATACAGGAAGGAATACTTAACTGCAGCGAAAGAGATAGGCATACAAAAGGGAAAACTGAACAGAACAGACAGAGACAAAAGGGACAAATGGAGAGACAAGAGTTTAAGCAGGGAAGTTGATCCAGAGAAATGGAAACAGTCAGAAAAAGATGGATCCAGAGACAGATAAGCAGAAAAAAGGGGTTTGAAAATGTATACAAATTAAGAAAAGCTGTACATTGATAAAATTCATGATGCTGTTGGAAAATTACGTGATGTCAATTGTTTTGCTGTTTCATATTCATGTATTAACAACTTGTAATGATACCACCATTAATATAATAAGGTTTTCGAAAGAGTGCTACAGTAGTGCAATCAGACAAAAGTCCTGAAACAATGAACATGTTTTTCCAAAACTACACTTTGATGTTTAGATGGCATTGCTCTACGTCTGTACAAGAAGGTTGAGCCAGGCCAGGTAGCCAAGCAGCCAAGCCCAAATTTTATGGTAATCAGGCTGTTACCTATCCCAGATCATGGCTTCCACCCCATATGGGAGGATGTCTCACCTACCAGAACTGCTGGTTAACTAGATAGCTACCAGCTCCCCAGTCCTAGCAGCATCACTGCTTGGTTGTCTATTCCTGGTACAGTATTATTTCTACGCAGGGAAGGGTAATAGAGGCTAGATCCTAGGGTCATGTGTTATGCATAGGATTTACCTGGTGTCCCTACCACAATGTTTAGGCACCATGCATCATTGGCGAATAACCAGTTACAGAAGGGGGTTGTGAATTGTTCACTTCATGGCCTCAACTCAGCTATTCGATGTGCATGGAGCCTGATGTGCACTCTGGCAAAATAGGAGGTGAACTGGCAACAGACATGGTGTACACTTATCATGACATGCAATTTCACACAATCCAAACCAACCCACCTCAACCCCTTTCCCAGTCTGTGTGAACCTTTTCTTATGCAGGGATGGTGGGGAGGGGTTTAGGAGAAGTGAGAGAGCTGGTTGGAAGTACACAGACCTTTGGACCATATTTATCCAGATAAAATCAAAACTTCCAATCAGCAACTCATTCTGAAAGCCATTTTTCAATTTTCTTCACTTGCTTATTTATTAGTAATTCCATACAGTCAGTAAGCTGAAGGTATAGACATTCACAGTCACAGCATAAATACAGGAAAAGGTGTTCAGGACAATATATCTGCAGTAGCCAACAAATAAGCACTTGGTCTCATTTCACCTCCCATTGCTTGATCACTGCCTTGCTGTGTTGTGTATGCAAGATCAATTCCAGGTATTTCTTCAATGTGATGAGGTTTTCCATTTCTATCTCCATTTTAGAGTATGTGTTCCAGTTCTCTACAACCCTCTGGGTGAGAGAATTTCCCTTGATCATTGGCATTATCATGTTAAAATATTACTTGAGTATTACTTGAATACATACCATATCCAACGCACAGTCTGTGTTCGACAAATCAAGGTGAGTAAGAGCATTTGGCTGGGCCAGAAAACTGTACAAATTCTGTAAAAATAAGAAGATAAAACTGAACAAAACTGCAACTTGGTTTCAATCACTCAAGAGATCAGACCTTGAAGTGTAATGGCTTAATTTTAATTAATATGCAGAATACGGAGAGAGGTAACATGGAAAATACAAACATTTTGGGAAGGCAGGTGTGAGGTGAAATCAATTCCCAATATCTCTACAGACAGAGTGCAAGTGCTTAGTGATAAAGATCTGCCTCAGTTTGCTAGGACTTGGTCCAACTGTATTAAAGGCTGTTTGGCCTCCACATTCCCTCACTCTCTGTCCTTTCCTATGCCCCTTCCATACACCTTCCTTACTCCATTATGCATTATGCATCATTCATGCCCAGTTACTGAGTGGGTATAATGGACACAGAACTTATGGGTCAACAAACAACAGCAAATCTTGAATTAATCATAAAAAACACCTAATGAAAAATTAGCTTTGAAATAAACTGCTGTTTTTTACAGCCACATATATATACCAGAGGGGGCTGGTTGTAGTTGCAATGAGAGAAGCTTTACCCTACTTCACACCTCTGACTCTTGTCCAAATGAATACAATGAAAAAGCAGATCAAAAAAGTAATAATTTAATATAACCGCAAGGATGTCAATCATTAAAATCAATGCACAATTTCAACCCTTAAACAGACCACTGATCGGCTGGTCCATTAATAAATCTTAAGGCTCAGCTAAGACCACCTAGCAACTGTACGAACAGATATAGATGGCCAGATAATTTGAGTTCATCATCCCCGGTTTCTATTTTGCATGCTTCTGGTTTCATTACGTTTTGCTGTCAGAGAACAGCAAAGCTGCTCTAGGCACCTCTCAGCTTCTTAGTTTTGCCAGCAGCTATCCACTTGACTCTGTAAAGCTGGTTCTTGGGTCATTCAATCTCTCCTATATCTCTCCTTTCCATCAATGCTACCTGACTTGGATATATGCAGCATTTTGTTTTTTGATTTCACTCCAACTCTGATTTTAAAAAGACAAATCTTATCTGAGGGAGACTCAGCGACAGTTTAAAGAAAGAACAAAGAAAATTTACAGCCCAGGAACATGCCCTTCGGCCCTCCAAGCCTGAGCCGATCCAAATGTACTGTCTAAACCGGTCGAGTCAATTCCTAAGCATCTGTATCCCTCTGATCCCCACATACACATGCATCTGTCCAGACGCATCTTAAATGAATCTACTGTGACTGCCTCTACCACCTCTGCTGGTGACGCGTGCCAGATGCCCACCACCCTGTGTGTGTAGTACTTGCCACGTGTATCCCTTTTAAATTTGCCACCTCTCACCTTGAAAGCATGACATCTTGTTATGGAAATCTTCACCCTGGGAAAAAGCTTGTCTCTATCCACCCTGTCTATACCCTTCATGATTTTGTAAACTACAAGGAATTAAAAGGAATTCATTCAAAGCAATCATCATAACCTGTAAAAGACGAAAACTACCAGTAAGAAATATGTGTGAAGGAACAACCTGAGATTGACACATTATTGGCTAGTCTTGCTTCAACAGTTCATATCACCCATAAAGTAGAGCCAACAGTTTCACAAAAGAATCACAACTTTAGTCATTTTCCATCATTAATCACAAGTTGAACCTTTCGGTCTGCCCTTGAAAATATTTCCAGGTAATATGCATAACATGTTTGAGCTCTTATATTCAGCTTTCCCCCAACATTATAGATGACTCCTAGTTATAATATCCTTGCTATCTATGCCCAGTAATGTGCCTTTACTTGTTCAGCTTCTAGGTGAATCGAGCAACTCCAGGGTTCACAAGAATGCTTCTCTCTGTGTTTTGGCTAATTGGAGATAACATACTCTTCATTGACTCCTCAGATTTAATATACTTAATAAATCGATATCAGATTATGGCTCAGGTTCTAATTACTGCAGATTGATTTTGAATTTTAATAAAACACGTAAATAAATTCTGTTAAATGAGACTAAATCTACAGTATGTATAAACTTATTCTCATAATATCAAACACTGTCATATCTCTTGCCTTAACACTCAATTTTAAACTCTGACTTGAAAAACAGGCTCCTTGATATATTTAGCTATACACATGTCACAACAGGGTCTCTGACTTGTGTCATCTGTCATTGTTTCTGATGATAGATTACAAGCTGTAAGGCTGTATTGGATTTACAATTTAAAATCCCTTGAAAAAAGTATTGGATCATAGGTTCAGTCACAGTTATCTGAACTGCGTCTGTGTACACAAACACAACTAATATACAAACATATACCCAAGATAAAAACATTCACTGGATGCAGGTATTTGAACTCTTTGTTTGATTTATTACCAGATCCCAAACCCACCTGTTCCACATGACTATTGCTATAAGCAGCCACCTATCAATTACCACTGGTTTGCAACTAATAATATTTGGACTAAACAGAGCAAAAACCAGTTATGTATTAAATATTCCGTCAGCATGTTTAAGCCTTGAGTTGTGTCTTGGATGGAACTGTCTACTTTCAATCACTAAACATATGACATTTTGGTGATTTATCAAAAATAATACAAAAATTATTTTCATCATCTTTACAACTTCTGATGAACTGAGTTATACATTGTCAAGTTCCTCACCTTCATAAGGACTGCCATACATTGATCTTTTAAAACTAATGCTAACTACTCGAATGAAAATTTATTTGAAAACTTACTTCAGTTTCCCTCTCCACAGAAACAACATGATTTGTTAAGTGTGTTCCAACATTTCTGCTTTTAATTCTTTTTAAAGCTACTTGACAAACATGCAGGATATTACAAGGTCTGAACATTTTCAGTTGAGTTCTCCAGGAATCAACAAAATGGCAATTATGCAATGTTTCACAGAGAGCTTCTCTCCAGTAATATTCCTGTAAGTGTCCTCATGCTATTCTCTGCAGCTCACCAGATTAGCTATTCATCGTGCCTCTACGGTGCCCTTCTCAGCCTATTTCTCCTCCTGCCAGAGGCAAAAGCATACTCGCTACTAACAGGAACATTCTGGGATTTCTAGCATTGTCACCATTTTAGAACCCAGCCATGAACCAGGTCAAGTGCTGACAGCCAGGAGTTTTCCTTCTCTGTACAATGAGAAAACCAAAAACGATTGTGCCTCAGGACATACTGGTGGTACAGCTGACCCTTCATTGCCAATACAAGCAAACAATATAAATTTAAACATTGTAAGAATCAAGCTGCTCAGGGCTCCTTGCTCACTTTGTGTCTATATGGATGCTTACAACATCCCTGCCTTCCATTTTGCACTTACCCCCTCAGCTTGAGCCTAAAGGCTTTCAATACTCCTGTCAGGCAGCTTGTCATAGTTGTCAGCAGTGATCATTCAAAGGAGTGGACATGTTTCTATATAGCATTATGCCATCACAATCTCACACCGACAGCACGTGATAGCAGTATTCACAGCAAATACACTGCATACGATTCACCAAATGGCCATGACTCAAAGTCAATGGGGTGTAGTCCTCAGTCAGGCTAAGGGAGACAGCTTTCAGTCAAGGGATCCTGGCACAGTTCATCAAGAGTACCATATGCTATCAAACTCCTGAACTTCAGTCACTTTCATTCAGCCGCTTGGACTGTTCTATGGGTCTGTACAATTACAGTTTGGGGTCCGGGCCATGGTAATTCCTGTTGATCCAATCTAAAAGAACCTTCTCAGAATCTCCAGTTTTGAAAAATCAAAACTAATGTATCAACTATCTCAACAGATATTCTATTTAGGACCAGAGGATGAAATCTATTAGGTCCGAGAGACTTGTCAACCTACAGTTCCAACAATTTACTCAGCACTATTTCCCTGGGAATTGTAGTTTTTTTGGGTTTCTCCCTTGCTTTCAATTCCCGATTGACAGCTGTTTCTTGCATTCTCTCTAGTGAAGATTGATGCATAATCTCTGATCAATTTGTCTCTCATTACATTATCCTCATTACCAATTCTCCAGAAAAAAAATTCTATAGTCCAAGACTGACTTAATTAATTTTTCATTGTGAAATATCTAAAAAATGTTTACTGTTTTATATTTTTGGCCATCTTTCTCTCACACACACACTCTAATTTTTCCCACCTTATGAATTCTAATAATTGAGGAAGCCTGACTAGAAAGGAACATAATTTATTGTTGAACACTAAAATACAGCCGCTACTTGTGGCATTCATTGGCAAGTCCCAGCCCAAGATATACAGCTCTGCAAAAATCCTGGAGTCTGTGCTATCACACAACTGAATGATATTTTTCCCCATCAATAAATCATGGATTTTCTTTTGATCCTTCTATTGACCACCAGCAATACATCACCTGAATTTTCAATTGAATACTTTGCACGCAAACTGCATCAACGGCAATGCAAAATATCAAAAAGGTGAGGGAGAGTGGTAAGGGACTAAATCAAAATGGAGTTGGAAGTGGCTGGGTCTGCATTATGGGACTTTTCTAAACAAAAAAAAAATCAACCTGTTTGGGAGATTTTATTACACATCTTTAGAGTAGTTGGGACTTGGAACATGGGGCTCCTGGATCACAGATAGTGACAATACCATTACATGAGAACCCCTCCTAGGGCTTGTTTTTTAAAACCTTTTCACCTCCACAAGAATCCCCCAGTCCCCAAATCAATTAATATTTTTACTCAATGTGCTTAGAGATGTTATTATCTACCTCTGTTGTCTCAGAAGTTGAGACATAGCCACTCCACCACAAAAAAACAGAAGCAGAACAAACTACATTCATTATTGGTTTCTTCCAAGATATTTTCCAATTGGCCTGTTTGGAAATGTCACTACAAAGCTGGGCAGATGGAACAGAACATAGGCTCTCTCGACCAGAGATGGAGACTACTACTGTACCACAAGAGCCCTTCCTTAGGCTTGCTTTATTTTTCCATTTTCTTTCTATACCTAGAAGTGCTATCACACGCAACCAAATGGTTTCTGCCCGTTACCACAATTTCTTTTTGTTTTTAACAATTAGCCAACTCCAGTAAATCACCCTTGCAGCCGATTAGATATTTACATGCAAAGCCCACTAAGCGCAATGCTAAACATCAATTGTGAGGGAGAGGGAGTGAGAGTTTGCTTCATAGCTCTTTTCTCATCAACCTGTTGAGATGTTACTACAACTGTGCCACAAGAACTCTTTGGATCTGCTCTTCTTTTTAAAATGTTATTACACACCTCTAAAGAAGGTGGGACTTGAAGCCAGGCCTCTTGGCCCAGAGACAGAGACACTACCACAGTGTCACAAAAGTCCTTGGTTTTGCTTTACTGATTTTCACCTTTTTCACCATTTTTCACCCCTCTCCCCTCCTTTAGATGTGAAGTTAGTACTTAAGTAAGTATTTTCTAATCGACCTGTTACAATACACCTCTGGAGCAAGTGAGACTGAAACCCATGCCTAGAGGCAGGGACATCACCACTGCACCGCAAGAGACCCTAGCTGTTCCCTACTTCCACTACATTCCTTTGGCACCACTGACTTGAATGGTTTCCTATAAGACAGTGCCATGGCAACTTATTTGATCTATCCAACAGTTTTCACTCTCAGATAAACAAGATGAGAGAATACCAAGCATGTTGGAAAACCACAGAGGGTGACACTCCTTCACTCCCATCCTCTGGGTCCCCTTACCTGGCTCACTTGCATCACACCCTCTTGTTCTTTCCTGCCTTCAAATCCTTCCAAAAAAGGGCCAATGAATCGAGATACTCTTCTTTTATTGTATTTTTTCCAACAACAACTGACTGAAGGCCACTCATTCCAGAAATCCAAAAATCTGGATATTGGAAATCAGAAACAAAATCAGAAATTGCTGGAAAAATTGCAAGGGTCACTTGACCTGAAATGTTAACTCTGATTTCTCTGCACTGACACCATCAGACCTGATTTTGTTTTCCAGTAATTTATGATTTTGCCACTTTTACCTGTCACCATCACTGTCACCAACTGGAGACACTTTTCCCAGATTGCTTTTCAGTGACATTGACTACAGGGTCACACTTCCACCTCCCTGTGGTGCTTCCTTTGCTCTCAGTTTGTTAAATTTCCTCTTTCTGCTTCTGCTTTGGTTGTGTCAGCATCATAGACGAATATTTGTATATTGTAAACATTTTATGAAAGGAACAGCAATGTTAGAATAGCAAACATTTAAATCAGAGAGGGTCAAACATTGGCCTGGACACTGTTGCTAACTCCTCTAATCTTTTTCAAAATACATACACCCAAGCAGGCAGACGGTAGATAGGTTTAGCATCTCACCCTAAAGATTGCATCTAAAGATAAACTCTTCACATTGCACCACGGTATCAGTCTCAAGTTCTGTTCTTAAATCCCTGGAATGGGAGTTCAACCTGTACTTTTGAGGTGTTTGAATAAACACTCCACCAAAGCGAACGCTAATTTGCGTTAATTTGCCTGTTCAAAAAACCTCTTGAAGTACTTCCCATGGTTTGTGCGTAGGGTTATCCCCTAACAGTTCAAACCAGTTTACTGTGGTCAATTGTTTCTCATCCCTTTGGAATTTATTTTATTTAAATTTAACATCTTGATTTGGGACTCACCTTTGTTCCTCCCAAATCTAATAGCAAATTCAATCATATTATGATTACACTTTGCAATATGCTCACTGTCAAATTATTAACTTATTTTGGTTCACTAATTATCATTAAGCCGAGAACAGTTTGTTCTTTTGTTCGTTTAAAAAACACCGGCGTGAACACTTTCTAAAAATTGACTTTTCCATTTTAGGTGGTCTGCTCCTCTCAATCTATGTGTAAATTACAATCTCCCAATAGAACTAATCTATATTACAATGTACTTCATTGGATGTTATACTTAATCTTCAATATTATCAGTATTATGTATGTACCATCTATCCGCCTGACATCCTTTGATGCTCCTTGTCTCTTCCCATGAATGACGCTATGCTTAGTTGAGTAGACAGGTAGTGCAACAATCAGATTACTATCAAGAACATGGGGTTCGATCACAGTTCCAGGTTAGGTAATTCAGTACTGCTTCCTACACACAGTAGAAATGATAGCTCTTTACTGTGGTTTGGTGATCAAACACCAAAATCCTATACTTGGGCACAGAATTCAAGAAAAAGATAACTTCTTCACATATTGTTCCACTATGGAATTTTTCTTACTAAAATTCTTTCTTTAGACTTAAGTAATTTATTCTTTTAATGAGTCTGTTATTCCCCATCAACTCCATCACAACACACATATGTACATTCCTAATTTCTTAACCCTTTCTGAAGATTGTGATGGTGTCCAATTGTCACAGTCTTTCAACTGAAGTTGTAAATCTAACTCATTTGTTTTATTACTGAAGCTATCTACAGTCATGTACAGAACCTTGTAGAATAACTGAGTCTGCACCGTCAATATGTTCTGCTGATCTGTTTTCTACATTATAACTTGGTATGAATACTCTCCTACTTAATCATGGTGTTATTTCCCTATGCATATTAATGCTATTTATCTGGAACTCACCACAACCATCTATGATTGTGTCTGACATAGGTCTTTGTGAACCAGATGTTTCTACAATTTAACACCCACAAAACAGAACTAATTGCACTCAAAATTTGCCCAAACATTCACAACCTACCCTTTTCAGAACTGGAAAATCTACAATTGACATGATTGCTCAGATCAGCAGCCACAAGGGAAATGCCATGAACAAAGAAGATCCCTAGTACATTGTCTTTATTGATCTCAACTAGGTATTCAACCAAGTGTGCTGAGATGGTCTACTTAAAAAGTTCTTAAAAATTGGTAGTCTACTGGAGTTGTGCAATCTAATCTCCTCTTCACATTGCAACATCTCAGGAAGGATTAGCTGTGACGACGCAATACTGGAACATTTGAGATTCATAGTAGGATAAAACAGGATTGTGTTCTGACACCAATATTCATTATATTTTTTTCTCATTGCTGCTGTCAAATGCCCCCAGGTCATCAACTTCCACTCCAGAGCTGACAGGAAGCTGTTCTGCCTTGCTAGTCTGAGATCAAAATTGCACCAAGTTTTTGTCAGTGTTGGTCCTTGCTGATGATACCACACTTACATT
The DNA here is from genome assembly GCF_004010195.1 of Chiloscyllium plagiosum. Classification (NCBI taxonomy): domain Eukaryota; kingdom Metazoa; phylum Chordata; class Chondrichthyes; order Orectolobiformes; family Hemiscylliidae; genus Chiloscyllium; species Chiloscyllium plagiosum. The sequence continues at coordinate 7,764,021 of NC_057738.1, read as the reverse complement.
CCAAACAACAGAATACCTGCAGCTGCAAGTAGACAGGCTCATGCTTGTAAAAGAGTTTGTGGTTTGACCATCAAGACAATAACTATCATGGTTTAGGATGTCAACATAATATCATCTGTCAGCATTGACAATGTGACATCAGAAGGTATTGGTACCTTGATATATCTAAACTGCATAATCATCAGTAATCAGTTACTTGATGCTGAAATCAACACACACATTGCAAAGGCTGCAGCTGTTAGGCCCAAGAATCAAGAGAGAGAGTGGAACAACCGTAGTCTAACCTCGTTACAGTTATGAGGTCAGGATAATTTATACTAAGTAGGAGAAAATTCTGAACAGTTTCCACATTTGCTGCCTGACATATCCACACAATTCCACTATCAACATCTTGGCAGGGCAAAGTGAACAAGTCTAGGTCCTGAAGAACACTAACTCCATTAGTGCCACAAATTGCTAAGCCACCAACATCTACAGGCATGAGCACATTCATCAGATGGATGATGACAGTTAACCAATGGACCTTTTGAATGGTGAACTGGCCACTTGGTTATCATTTTCTGGACATCCATAGCTCTGTTAAAAGGGTACCTGCAAGCAAAATAAGGAGGGCACAGACATTCACACTGACAAATGAGACATAGTCACTGATAGCCGTGATCTCTACAGACTGACTGTTTGGAAGTGTGTCAGAATTGGCAAGACTAGCCAACACAAAATTCTACTATCAACATCTTGGGACTTTCCCATTGACCAGAAACTGAAATATCCCTGCAAGTACTGTTACTACAAGAGCAGGTCAGAGATGAGAAATGCTGCAGCAAGTAACTCACTTCCTGACTTCCCAAAGCTTATCCACCAACCAAAATTCACAAGTGATGTAACATTTCCCATGTGCCTGGATGATTGCAGCTGCAACAATACTCAAGAAGCTTGACACCATCCAGGATAAAGTAGCCCACCTGATTGGCATGTTACAAATAGGCTTTCAGAGGCATGCAAGCAGCAGAGTATACCACCTACAAAGTGCACTGCAGAGATTTATCTGGACTCTTTCGGCAGCACTTTCCAAACCTATGACTGCTACTATCTGGAAAGACAAGGGCAGCAGATACATGCGATCACCACCTACAAGTCCCCTTTCCAAGCCACCTATCATTCTGACTTGGAAATATATCGCTTCAGTGTCACCGGGTCAATGTGTTCGCACTCTCTCCCCAGCAGCATTGTGAATGAACTGCAGTGGTTCAAGAAGGCACTTCACTACCACTTAGTCGAGGTGAGATAGAGATGGGCAACAAACACTGGCCCAACCAGTGAATCCCACAATCTATGAATGAATAAAAGGGTCACAGAAAACAGAGGCCGGTGGACCATTTCAGTCCACAGTCTCCTCTGAAAACATGATTGTTCAATGAGTGAAGTGCATTAAAATGACAGCACTAATAGGTTGTTAGAAGTGTGTTTGAATATCCACTTCACCGACATTCTGAGCTCTTCCCAAACTGGCTGAATGGCTATGACTGATAACATGGAGATCAATGAAGGTGTCAGGGGGAGTGTAAGGGGCACAGTAGGTATTGAGAGTGATGAAGGGTGGTAGGAGTTGAGGGAGATGTCGAGCAGGTATAGAGTGACGTTGAAATGTAAATAGCAATAATAATAGAAAGTTGAGATATTATCCCCAAGAACAAAGTTGGGCCTTCTGAATCAGTTCACGTCTACATCCTCACTCTTCCCCATATTGCATTACCTCTTCTGAAACTCAGTCTGTCACAACCTCCTCTCTGAGGCAACATACAACAGGAGTGGTGTTTGTGGGAGGATTTAGCATTTCAGAAACCAGAATAGGGCCATAATTCGGTTTACCCCAAAACATGAAAAACCTGGCCCAATGGGATAGCTGGAATTTCTGCAGCAGGGTTGGGTATGAGATGTTAGTGACAAACTTTCATCTTGGAAAATTATTGTTTGTGCCATGTGGTTACCTCTGTGTTCAGCATCTCATGGTGTGCCTCAGGAGCGTGACTCCAGGAAGGCAGTTTCAGCCAAATGTTCTGGAGGGGATAAGCATAGATAAGGTGAATGATATGGGGCTTTTCCATATGGTTGGAGGAAGTTCAAAATTAGAGGGCATATTTTTAAAGTGGGAGGGGAAAGATTTAAAAAGGACACGAGGGACAACTTGTTTTTTAAACACAGAGCGTGGTTCGTGTGTAGAATGAACTGCCAGAGGAGGTGGTGAGTGCAGATACATCATTTAAAAGACATTTGGCAAGTTCATGAATAGGAAAGGATATGGGCCAAGCGCAGACAGGTGAGATTGGTTTAATTTGGGAACATGGTTACCATGGACTGGTTGAACTGAAGGGTCTGTTTCCATGCAGTATGTCTCTACGACTACAACAACTTATTGTTGTACTACATCAAACACAGACAATCCTTAAAATAAAATCTTAAAATGATCAATTTAAGTATAAACACAGCCACCTGCTGTGATAAGTGGTTATAATTTTTTCAAACATTCACAATTGGCTCAGATGTTAAAACAAACCTGGGGAAAACAAAACAGAAATCGCAAAAGAGAGGATGTCCTTCTTTTAAAAACATAAACTACAGCAGATGTCCTGCCAAATCAAAGTAGCCCATAAGCAGGTGCCTGCTTTTATCTCCTCTAAGTGACAGCTGTTGGAATTCTTTTTAAAAGAACTCTGGGCATTTAATCCACTTCAAAGTCTTACCCCTGTTATCCTAAAACAAAAGTTTTCTTTAGCTTTGAATCATAAAAGCATTTTTCACTAACTTAAGCGTGATTTTCAACACTCTAACATTATTTGTTAATGGGCAAATTAGTTAGGTGGATTGGCCATGCTAAATTGCCCATAGTATGCAGGGATGTGTAGATTGGGTGGATTAGCCATGGGAAATGCAGGGTTACACGGATGGAATGGGTCTGGGTGGAATGCTCTATGGAGGGTCAGTGTGGACTTGATGGGCTGAATGGCTTGCTTCCACACTGTAGTGATTTATGATAATGCAATGTCAAGTTACCATTCATGACAGAATCCTATGACGGAAAACTGCAGTTTATTGAAACACAGCATCTAGTTGAAGTTGTTGGAGCTTTTACCCTCCTCCACATCACAATCATAAAACCATACCAGAACAGAAAAATGTAGGTGGTGTGTGAGTGAGAGCACGAGAGAGATAGAGAGAGCGCGAGCGTGAGTGAGAATGAGTGTGAAAAAGAGGTGGGGGGGAACAAATGGACAGAGAGAGAGACAGGTAGAGGGAGTGAGAGGGAGGAGAGAACAAAAAAGAGATAGCGAATGAAAACACTTTCATATTGGGTTCTCAATCAAAGATCCAACCCAGAAGAGGTGCTGGTGGGGCCACAGCCAAAGGCCTTCGTCATACAAACATACAGCACGATCAGAAGAGGCAGAGGATTCATTTGTCAAGAAGTTCAAACTTTTAGGATTCTTGATCTCATTCCCACTCCAATGGGAGACCAAAATCCAACCCATTAGTCCAAATTAACCTTAGCTTTTCCAATGTTTTGCTAATGATTTCTCAAGGACTAAAGCTTCAATTTATTCAGCTGGCCTAATATAAATCAAAATATAGGTGGTGGCTATGTTCACTTACTGCCTGAGCACACTGTTTCTCAGCAAATGTTTGCAAATTATTTTATTGCCTTACTGAGCTGCTCTTGCATCCCCTCTAGCTGTGTATGCCAGACTTTAACTTCTGTTTTTCTAATGCTAGCTTGTTGTGCTTTATCCCCATCTTGCTCATCAAAAGAATTCTCAAGCCATGTAATCTTTGCATTTCAGGCATATATCGTATAACACAGAAACAGGCCCTTCAGCCCACCATGCCTATGCTGACCAACAAATACCATGATGTGGAGATGCTGATGTTGCACTCGGGTGGATAAAGTCAGACGTCACATGACACCCAGGACATAGTCCAACAGGTTTATTTAAAATCACAAGCTTTCAGTGCACTGATCCTTTATCAGGTGAAGTGGAGGGAGCTGCACATGCACAGAATATTCTGGAGCACTGGAGGAAACTCACAGAGAGAGAGGGAGAACGTGCAAACGCCACACTGACAGACACCTGAACATTATGCGCATTCAAGTGCTGCACCAGAGGTTCAGGACTCTAAAGAAGCGCTGCACTGCCAGAGGGTCAGGACTGAAGAACTGCCACACTGAGATGTACTGTTGAAGGGTGAGTACTGAGTGAGCGCCACTCTATTATGGGGTCAGTTTGGGGGATGAGCACTGAAGTAGTGTCAATACTGCAGGAGCACTGCTCTGTAGGGAGGGGAGAGGACTGAAGGAGTGCTTTTGGAGGACTCATCTCTAGGATGAGACATTAAGCATCCATCTTATCTATTCAAGAGACTGGTAGAATAAACACCACCAAGCACATTCTATCCATTTATTCTGGAATACAGGGCTGCTGAGCTCGTGGTGAAAAGGTGACACCTAAATGCAAATTCTTCCCTCTTCAAAAACTAAACACAATCAAACAATGAAATGTTCAGCTTGCTATCCAATCATAGAACCTATCAAATTAGGGGAAAATCCTGACAGTCACAAAGATGCACCTTGAATTCTAACATCTTCTAATGTCAGGGATCCTGGTCAGAGTCGTCGGTGTAACACTGAACATTGAACACCACAGATACTCACACGCGCACATCTATACAGCTCTTCCACATTGAAACAAGCAACCCTCATCCAGAGCTCCTGCACTTTGCCTTGCCCACAGCTCCACACCCACATCCCAATACGTGCCCAGAGACCCACACACAGGTGCTTTCGATTGTGCTTCCACCCTCAGCCAGAGACCTGTACATGCAGGAATTGGCTCACAGTCCCAAAGGACAGCAACGTTTTCATTGAGGGGAGGATTGGTTGGATGGCCAAAGTGGCTCAGACAGAACCAACAGCAGTGGGTTGGATTCCTGTACCAGTTAGCATCGCACCTACTTCCTTGTTCTACCCATGGTGGAGGCTTGCAGCCCTCTGCAACATACCTCAGTTCAGACAGAGAGCTGAAAAGGAAGAATGTAACGGGATAATGGGGAAAATGACCATCACAACAGTCAGGTTTAAAAGCATGTTGAAGGTAGGTAGAGTCAATGGAGAGATTTAATGAGCTTTGGGCCCGGCCGATTTGCCCACTGTTGGTTGGACAATTAAAATTGGGGATGGTCAACTCTTACATGCAGTAAATGTTCAGCATCATGCCTTTGGAACGAGATACTGACCTCATGAGTGTTGATTTCCCAGAATAGTACTGGAGGCCAATGTTTAAATTAAGAGGAGCGATTACTGTGTACTGAGATTATATGTGTGCATATTAAAGTCATTAAACATGGCAGGACAGATACCGACAACTGTTAATAAACCATACAGTATCTAGCTTCATTAACAATGGCACAGAGTGCAAGAGCAGGTTAATTATGAAGAACTTATATAAGACATTGGTTGGTCCTCAGCTGGAGTATTGTGTACATTTCTAGAAAGCATGTCATAGAAAGGATGTAATGGAGGGAATGCAGAAGATATTCATGGAAATATTCCCTGTTAAGAAGAAAGATTGGGGAAGTTGGTACCGTTCTCTTGTGAGAGAACATGACTAAGAGGAGATTTGACAGAAATTTCCAAAATTATGAGAGGCCTGGTTAGAGGAGAGAGGGAGAAACTGTTCCCATTTATAAAAGGTTCAAGAACCACAGAACTCTTTTAAAAGATATTCCAAAAGAAGTAAATGTAAGGCGAGAATTTTTTTTCTCACGCAGCGAGTAGTTACAGACTGAACTAACTAGAAGTGTAGTGGAGGTTTAGCATTCTTCATAAACATTACTCCCCACTGCATCTTTCCCTAAAATCTTTTTCAAAATTTGAATTTCTAACCATACTTTTAACAACTCCTCTGAGCCAGTGCACATTAATTTTCTTACTTCAATCTGAGCATTAGTTTTTGAAGGATTCCTGGAATGAGGAATGATTGGACAGGTTATGCCTGTGTTTGTCAAAAGTGATTATATTGAAACAAAGTTCCTGAGGGGACTTGCTGAAAGATGATTTTTCTCATATGAGAAACAAGAATTAGAAGACAGGGTTTAAAAATAAGGGATTGCCCACGTAACACAGAGACGAGGTTATTTTCCTCTCAGTGACTGGCGAATCTATGGAAGCTATGGCAATGTTCCCTCTAACCTGCATGGCCACTAGGTGGGTCAGTGCACGTATTGACAGCTGGTTTAGAAAATCACTGCTGTGCACAGATCTTGGAGGCCCATGCAGCAGCTGGAAAATTTTGAGGGAAAATAGAGTGGAGGCATGATCACTGAATATTTTTAAAACAGATTGTGTAGTGATGGTAACAAGGTCAGTCAGGTGGACCTCAGAGTATGAGCTCCCCGATTGGGGCTGTTAATCTTGTCCAACCAGGGAGCCCTGGCTGACAGATATAAACAGGAGTAACAGAGCTGTTCACGCAGAGCTAGCTCTGAGGAAACTGGAAGAGTGTCAAGTGGGATGCCCATGTAAATAAAGGCTGACTTGGTGTTGAGATACCAGCCTCTGTGGAATTATTTTCAGATAGATTTCTGACTAAAAACGGAGTCAGAGATTATAAGGATATCAAGGGAAATGGGTTAAGGCCACAATCAAAATTTTGCCATGACTATATCAAATAACAGAACAGATTCAAGGGGCCAAATGGTCTATTCCAGTGCGAAATTCCAATGCTCAGTTTTCAAAGATACCAAATGAGAACAAATTGTTTAAAAAATAAAATCAATAAATCTTGCAATCCTCATGACAACAGTTAACTTTAACACATTTGGGAAATCCATCTAAGCAACAAATAAGCAATGTCGTAACTGGTCACATGCAAAGTTTTACAGGAGTGCATTTGCAGCTTCCATTCATCCCTGCTGAAACACTGACATTTTAAATAACCTTTAAACTATCCCATAATATAAAAGGTACATCCTTGATGCTTGGCTACACTTGTGGAAGAAATCAAATTTTATACATTACATATTAAATTAATGTGTTCCCTGGGCATTTCTGGTGTTACAGGTTTATTTTAATCATTGTTTAATTAAATTATTACATCACAACTACATTGCAGTCTCACACAGCTATAGAAAGTCTTGTCACTTTAATGTCCTTAAGGTAAGGTGTTAAAAGAAGATCCTGCAGCTCATCAGCATTGCACATAATGATGCATGTGTTGAATGTATATGCACTTCCCAACACCATTTTATTTCAATTAAGGTACACAACACAGGAATATATTGCATAATAGTGATAAAAAAAAGACAATATATTAAATCAATGTCTTAAATCAACACATGACACTGAAGAAATTACCACGATATAGCTAATAAGAGAAAACAAAGTCAGCTTCTCATCCTCTGCAACAGTCAGGACCTAGAAGAATAGACTGAACTGCCTGAGGAGATGATCATCTTCATGTTCTCTAACCTTTCAGCACTCTGATTTATACCGACAATCCTTCCTGGAATTTCCTAGCTAGCAATATTACATCGAACATTACAGTGCAGTACAGGCCCTTCGGCCCTCAATGTTGTGCCACGACATCGATTGTAGAAGTACCTTCACAACAAAGATTGCAATGGTTTAAGGAGGTCACCTACTACCATTTTCTCAAAGTCAATTAACAGTGGGCAACAATTCCTGGCTTTGTCAAATACACAGAGAATTTTTAAAAAACCAACATACCGATAGGTCATCTCCTCGGAGGAAGTTCCCTGAGAGATCAAGATGTGTGAGCGAGTTAGGAATTTGTTGGTTGGCATTCAATGATTGGGCAAGGCTGTTCACTCCTATAATAATGCAGAGTACAGAAAGTAAACAGTTAAGCAAATTTTTTGTCAGATGCCAGATACCTAGAACTTTCCATCTAGACTGAAGTCCACAACTAGGGTAGAATAAGGAGGGAACCACAGGACTTTATGGCAATTAAGCAGCTGACTAGCACTGTAGGGCTTTCTACTATAACACAGATCTGGGACAAGACGTTCCAGCCACTGAGAACTGCTGCCTAATCAGAGGCTGTGGCTTTTGCTAATACAGCACTCCTGGACTCCCAGGATGGTTTACTACTGCTGCTGGGGAGTGTTTTATGGGGCAATGGTCATTTGTGAAGGGAACAAAGGGCAGAACGTGGCTCTTGGGGTTTCTTTAGGGAAGCAGTCTCAGCCGGAGGCCAGCGAGGGGAAGTGAGCCCTGGAGCAGCTGACAGCCAGTGCAGAGTGGACTAGAGGCTTGGAGTGGAGCAAGGGTTGACTGGGTTTGGCGTAGGTAGCCAGACCACATGTGGAAGCCTCTGCACTTAGCTACTGCAATGTAATGTTTATTTGTAACTTGTGACTGTTATTTTAACAAAGTCTTATTTCCATAAAGTAATGCAACTACTTTTCTTTTTTATTCTTCTTTTGTATCTAAGATTTGACTCCAGGTACTTGTACTTAAGATGTACCATATGAGGCGACATTGTAAAACTTTTCACTATACTTCTGTACATCTGTACTTGAGAACCTGTGACACCAAAGGATATTCCAATGCTAATTATGCACAGATTATTGCAGAAGAAGAACTAAACCCACTACCCCACAAGCCTGACTGCACTTGTTTACCAGTCGGATAGGCACATACATTCTCATCATATATGGAATGGAAAGAATTGCAACCCAAGCAGGATTAGGCCCTTGAGTGGTCACTAATTGATAACTAAGGGCCTCAACTGGGAATGGGGCAAGGCGGCAAATTCTGAAATTATCTTTACACCATCATAATTTAATCACACATGATCAAACATTTACAAGTTAAACTTTTGAGCATGCAACCTTTCAGCATTAAATGTATAGTGCTTGAATTAACTTTGTCACAACCAACGTAATGCAATTTGAATCAAACCATTATCAAATTATTGTTCGAGAAGGAAACATTTCAAGATTAAATTTTTCATGATTTAAATATATGCTTCATACTTTCATTCAAATCTAATTTTGACATTATCACGGGACTTTTCTTGGCTGCAGAGATGACCCCAGAGACCAACATCAGCATGTTTGATTGATAAGTGCTTGACAATGTCAATGTTTCTATTCCAAGTTCAAACTCATATTCAGTATATCTGACGTGCTCCTTGATCATCACGTCTTCATTCTTTGCCAGTCTCGCTTTCCTTGTCACTAATTGATGACTACGGACCTCAACTAAGAATGGGGCAAGGAGGCAAATTCTGAAATTATTTTAATACCCTCATAATTTAATCACAGATGATCTACTTGCATTGCTTAGTTTCTAGCATTTTGGGACCTGTTTACATTAAAAAGGTGCTACGTAATTATAAACTCCAATTCTCATATAAATCGTTAGTAATCATACATGAAAAGGTATAAAGATTTTTGCACAAATTTCAGACACTTCAACCAAAATCATAAAAACTCATAGTAATCAGTGATGTGGTTCACCACCCAAGAATTTAAAGCAAGTACCATATATTTACTTCCATAAAATTTCTAAAATCTTGACATGCCAGTGTAAGAGGCATAAACAATTTCCCAATATTTCAATGCACATCATATTTATGCACTAGTTAGATCATGCAGCAGCCTAATTTAATGTAGTATTTTGTATTGGCTTTGATAAAATAAATATGTACTATTCCCCACGATCTCAGAGCTGCAATGTCTGCAGAGTAAACACTCCAGTGTAACAATTGGAAGTTGTTAGTGTTCAGTACACAACACTCATTGTTCTTAACTCCTATATCAATGTTCTCCTTCAAGAGCTTGGTGAAGTCACTAAGATTATGTCATGCTTTGATTAGTCTGAATTTTGCCTTTATTCTTTGTTTCCACAAACAGCTTTTATATGATGCACGTGGTGCTGGGTTCTTCTCCATAGGTTTTAATCAATACGTAAACTTGTGTAAATTCAGAGGCCAAGACGACATGATCTGCCTGACTGCAAAACCAGCAACTTAACTTCTGAATTGCAGCCCCATAACTGAGAGTCAAGGCTACTGAAATAGGACTCAGTGTAGTATGAAAACAACTTTAAAAAGAAAGCCAAAAACAAAATCCCAAACATACAATCTAGTTTATTATTAGTAATTGCTTGGCAGGAATTCCATCATTATCTAATCACTTCTTGTTGAACACACTCCCTGAACTAATGATGTGGGTGTTTCAAACACACTGAGATAGACAGTAGTTGTTTTGAAGATTCAGTTTATACTGTGTCATCTTGAAGTTGATCAACAGGCAAAATGTTTTACAGAAATTCTCAATACTTGGGAATTCTAATCTCAACTTTAAAAATTAAAGGTAGAATCTAATTTGAAACAGATATACTGAATCTGTTTTCCTAACAGGGAGAACGTGAGGACTGCAGATTCTGGAGATCAGATTCAAGAGTGTGTTCCTGGGATGCTTTCCCAGCAACACACTCTTGACTCTGTTTTTCTAACAATACATTAAAAGTTATCTGTATCTTAATGCAGAATCATTTCCAAACATATTATTGTGCCTTCAAGTATCATTTAAAGTGGGCATTTTCCCCTGCAATATAATTCTTCTTAGCCTTCACTGGAGTGCTATTCATGAAATTAATCCTTCAATATCTCTGAATTACCAAGAAGGAAAAATACTCCCAAGCTAATGGAGTTGGCTTTAATATTAATGACAATACATGTTAAGTTGAGATAACAGCCCAAATGGAACTCGTTTTTCCTCAAATAAGTCCAGGCCACTTATTTTTTGAACAAAAAACAACATAGCTAGCATCTGTGTAGTACATTTCATGCAGAGTTAGAGTATTAGAGTCAAAGAGATGTATAGCATGGAAACAGACCCTTCGGTCCAACTCGCCCATGCCAACCAGATATCCCAACCTAATCTAGTCCCACTTTCCAGCACTTGGCCCAAATCCCTCGAAACTCTTCCTATTCATATACCCATCCATGCTATAAATCTGGCCTCCAGTTCTGGACTCCTGCACCCCAAGGAAAAAGCCTTGTCTACTTGCCCTTCATGATTTTATAAACCTCTACAAGGTCACCCCTCACCTCCGACGCTCCAGGGAAAACAGCTCCAGTCTATTCAGCTCTCCCTGTAGCTCAAACCCTCCAATACTGACAACATGCTTGTAAATCTTTTCTGGATTCTTTCAAGTTTCACAACATTCTTCCAGTAGGAGAGAGACCAGAATTGTACATATTATTCCCAAAGTGGCCGAACCAACTTCCTGTACAGCCGCAACATGACCTCCCAACTCCATGCTCTGATCAATAAAGGAAAGCATACCAAATGCCTTCTTCACTATCCTATCTACCTGCAATTCCATTTTAAGGAACAATGAACCTGCTCTCCAATAATTTTCCAAGCTACCTCAGAATTGCAGGAGAGAAAAAAAAATTGGTGACCAAATCAAAGAAGAAAATCCAATAATGACTGACTACAAGCCTAGTCAAAGAGCTGAGTCTTAGAGAAGGAAACAGAGTTGAGGAGACATGAGATTCTGTGCTGGTAATGTGGGGAATCTTAGAGCATTGCACCAAGGCAGCTGGAAGCACAGTTATTAAAGGTGGTGTGAACACTAGCATCTTTAACGTAGAACCAGATCCAAAAGCACCTCACAAAGATATGCTTACAGAAACATAAAGAGGAGTGAATAAATGTTGTTCAAGTGGTGGGTTTTAAGGACAGCCTTTAAGAGGGTGAAGGGAAAAGGAGGAGGGGAACAGAAGAGGAAACTCAGGGAGAGAATTTCAGATTATTGGACCTTAATGACTGAAGCATTATCTTCCATTCAAGGCAAAAGTTGGAGAAACACAATATGAAAGTATTGTAGGAAAGGGCAAGATCATGATATTATGGACCAGGCCAGACCCCTCAAAACATTTTAAAGGTAGGCTAGACCCTAACTTATTATTTTTTGTAAAAGCAGATGTAAAGTGGATATCCAGGAGTGATGCAGCTGGTCAAACCATTCAGCTTTAAACAAAACCGAATTCATTTAAACACTATGGATGAAACACAAACAAAAGAAAACAGAATTTAGAATAACAACTTATTGGAAAACTCAACTGACACAAAATTGCAACTTAATGAAGCTGTTCCAATCCCTGCAACATCCCATAAACACACCCCTTGGCAAAAGGTAAACTCAAACACAGGTTCACACAGGTAGGAGAGTTTTCAGACAGAAAGTTCAGGCAAGACCACTGTTGAAGCACAGAACCTCTTTTCACTGTAGCTGCTTCTCTGCTATCAGCAGTGTTCTGACTCCCTGCTAAAACAGACCAAACTAGAAAAAAAACCTGAACTGGGAGAACTGGCCACTCCTCTTCCATTGTCTGAAGTAGATATTTCTAGTCATATCTGAACCTCTGTCTTTATGACCCCTCTTGAAAACAAAACAAGGACAACATAATCTTGTTAAAGGGGCAGCATCGTCAAGATGGGACGGTTTAATTACAAAGATAAGAATTGGAAACCTATGGTACTGAGATCTAGGTCAACAAGGGGGGATATGTGAGCAGGACCTGATGTGTGTTAGGAGTTTGGATGAGCTAAAAAATTTGAAAAGAACAGAGACAAGGAGGTGAAGATTAGAAGTCCTCAATACGAACAATTCAAAAATCCTTAATTGGTTGTAAACTATATTCAGCCGCTACAGAAAAATCTACATTTGGTACCCATCACCAAACACAATATCCATTCAATTGACCAATACTCAGTCATGCAGCATGAAAACCGACCCTTTCATCCAATCTGTTCATGGCGACAAGATATCCTAAATTGATCTAGTCTCATTTATCAGCATTTGGCCAACAACCCTTCCTATTCATAAACCATCTAGATGCCATTTAAATGTTGTAATTGTACCAGCACTCACTTCTTCCTCTGGCAGTTCATTCCATACATGTACCCCACCCTCTGTAAAAAAGTTGTTCATCCGGCCCCTTTTAAATCATTCCCCTTAAACCTATGCCCTCTATTTTTGGCCTGCCCTACCTTGGGGAAAAGACCTTGTCTATTTACCCTATCCATGCTCCTCATGATTCTATAAACCTCTCTAAGGACAACCCTCAGCCTCTGACACTCCAGTAAAAAAAAAGCCCCAGCCTATTCAGCCTCTTTTATGGCTCAAACCTTCCAATCCTGGCAACATCCTTGTAGATCGTTTCTGAAACCTTTCAAGTTTCACAATATCTTTACTAAAGCAGGCAGACCAGAATTGAACACAGTATTCCAAAAGTGGCCTCACTGATATCTACAATATGATGCAGTACATGCACTGCAGCAACTCACCAAATTTATTTCAGCAACTGCACCTGGATCCAGGTCTGTGAAAGCTAAGAGATGTCTACAGCTCACATCTTGTTGTAAGGTGGAACTTTGCTAGATGTTCATCTTAAATATGTACAAAGATCTTAGGTAGAAAGCTGCCATAAATCCCTCTTCTGGTACTAGTTTAAGGCTTACCCATAAAAAGTAGTGAAGAATGACCACGTGAAAGGTTCAATGGAAGAGGTACACTCTTGAGTAATAACATTTTATTCCATAATCGTAGGATAAAAGGTTACAGTAGAGTCAGACTAAATAACTACATTGCGATTTAAGTAATGTCATTTCCTAGAGAATAGACTTTAGTCTGAAAGTACAAACTGAAACAGACTGACTGCCGTTCACTTCAATGTCAGTGAGCGGAGATGTATAAAATGGTCCACAGTTAATCTTTTCAGCCAAATGTCTTATATAATAAAAGGCAAGAGCAACAACCGCATGGGAGCACCACATTTTGCAAGCTTTTCTTGACCTATCACAATATCCTGACTTGAACATATATTGCTATTCAGTAATTGTACCTGGATCAAATTCCATCATTATTATAAAACAATATCACTGCAAGGATTTCAACAGGTCAATAACATACATTCTTTTTCAGGGCAAACAGGAATGGACAATAAAAGTGGTCTTGCCAGTTTCATCGACATTCCAAGAATGAAAAAACTAGGACTTTAAACCAAGAAAGCACTCTTGGATTGTAACAGTTAGATTCTATGTCACTTCTGAACGGAGAGATTCAGATACACCCTTACAAGAAGCCATAAATCCACAAATATCAGTTTGACTGAAAACTCCATTTTCGGTAGACGCAGGAAACACTCACTACAGAATGAAATGACAGTATTTTGCACAAAGACAAAAAACAATTCAAAACAGAGTAGTCTCTGGCAAATAAATGACATTAGTTAGCCAAATCGACACATGATCCATGTAACAAAGTTATTGCAATTTAACAATATTTAGGAGTAAAAACAAGAATTGGGGGCACACAGTCAAAAGGAATATTGAAGCATATGAAGGGATACAAACATATAGGGAAGATGCACAGGCCATTGAAAGTATAAATGCAAATAGACCAGGTTACAAAATAAGGTCCTCGGCACTTTATAAATAAGGCAGAGACTACAAATGCATGCAAAGGTAAATGCATACAAAACAACAGTTAAGCCATAATTAGATGAGTGCGTGTTGTATTGATAGCCCAGATACAGAAAGAGCATTAATACTTTGCTGCGCAAATTCAGTGAGATGCTATGCAGATCTGGAATCCACTATTCTGTAGAGACTAGAAGATGACTTTGAATTTGGCTTTACAGACAATTGTTGCACCATGAACTATGTATCACATTAAATAGGTGAGGCAGACACAATTGTACTTTCTGAACGAAAAGAGGATAAACACTTGAAATAGTGGAAGATATCAACCGTTGAGGAAGAGAGCAGGGTTTAGTTTTACGCTGTTCTCTCAAACATTTATACTAATGGCCTTCATGGGTTTTACTTTGACATCACAATAGTGGATGTCAATAGCAAATCACAGCACCCTCTACACTTCTCTTGATAGTCAATTCTGTTACAGTCAGATCCTTAACATGACCGTCCCTTTATGACCTCAATGAAATGAACTGGTAAATAAAATTACTGTACCTTTAGGTGACAAAGAGGTTTTAGACATGTTTAAATGCTTCAATCCCTTTGGAATTTTGGAAAATTGGTTGCTCAGAGAAGACATGCCTGTAAAACAAGAGGTATTCATTATTACAATGAAACAAATACATAACTCAAGCAAAGTTTTATTCCAGTTAAATTTTCTCAACTCCCTGGGCAATAATGATAGGTAGAAACTAACTAAGGTGTCGAACTCATACTAAGACAATTTTTATTGATACATTACCTGAATTCAAACAGCAAAAACAATAACTGTGCAGGTTCACTGCTGTGTCAGTTTCTTTCACTCTCTCTCTCTCCTGCACTGTCCTCACCATGTGCTTCCTTTGTCTGCTCTTCTCCCTTTTAAAACTGCTGTTGTTTTGACTTTGTTTCCTCCAAAGTTCCAAAACAATGCAACAGCATATAAAACAGTAATTGCTGCTCCTGGAATTCGAGGAAATCACCTCCAACACCTAAAATACCTCAATAAAGGAGCAGCTGTTACAGCCAGAATTTTTTCTGATCCACCATCTAGGATTATCCAGAATCCTTTTACAAATACATTAAGGACAAAGGGTAACTAGGGAGAGACTAGGGCTCCTTAAAGATCAGAAAGGCAACCGCAGAAAATGGGGGAGATACTAAAGGAGATACTAAACATCAGTATTTACTGTGGAAAAGGATATGAAAGATGTAGAAAGTAGCGAAATAGATGGTGACACCTTGCAAAATGTCCATATTACGGAGGAGGAAGTGCAGGATGTCTTAAAACACATGAAGGTGGATAAATCCCTAGGCCCTGATCAGGTGTACCCTAGAACTCTGTGGGAAGCTAGAGAAGTGATTACTGGGTTTCTTGTTGAGATATTTGTATCATTGATAGTCACAGGTGAGGTACCGGAAAACTGGATGAGTTTTTTGAGGAAGAGCAGTAGATGTGATCTGTATGGACTGCAGTACGGCTTTCGACAAGGTTTCCCATGGGAGACTGGTTAGCAAGGTTAGATCTCACGCAATACAGGGAGAACTAGCCATTTGGATACAGAACTGGCTCAAAGGTAGAAGATAGGGGGTGGTGGTGGAGGAGGGTTGTTTTTCAGACTGGAGGCCTGTGACCAATGGAATGCCACAAGGATCAGTGCTGGGTCCTCTACTCATAGAGTCATAGAGATGTACAGAATGGAAACAGACCCTTCGGTCCAACCCGGCCATGCCGACCAGATATCCCAACCCAATCTAGTCCTACTTTTTGTCATTTATATAAATGATTTCTCTGCGAGCATAAGAGGTACAGTTAGTCAGTTTGCAGATGACACCAAAATTGGAGGTGTAGTGGTCAGTAAAGAAGGTTACCTCAGATGACAACTGGATTTTGATCAGATCGGCCAATGGACCGAGAAGTGGCAGATGGAGTTTAATTCAGATAAATGTGAGGTGCTGCATTTTGGGAAAGCAAATCTTAGCAGGACTTATACAAAGAACAAAGAAGAAACTTTACAGCCCAGGGAACAGGCCCTTCGGCCCTCCAAGCCTGAGCCGATCCAAATGTACTGTCTAAATCTGTCGAGTCAATTCCTAAGCATCTGTATCCCTCTGATCCCCACATACTCACGCATCTGTCCAGACGCATCTTAAACAAATCTACTGTGCCTGCGTCTACCACCTCTGTTGGCGACGCGTGCCAGATGCCCACCACCTTCTGTGTGTAGTACTTGCCACGTGTATCCCTTTTAAACTTTCCACTCTCACCTTGAAAGCATGACCTCTTGCTATGGAATCCTTCACCCTGGGAAAAAGCTTGTCTCTATCCACCCTGTCTATACCCTTCATGATTTTGTAAACCTCAATCAGGTCCCTCCCCCTCAATCTCCTTTTTTCTAATGAAAATAAACCTAACCTACTCAACCTCTCTTCATAGCTAGCACCTTCCATACCAGGCAACATCCTCGTAAACCTTCTCTGCATCCTCTCCAAAGCGTCCACATCCTTTTGATAATGTGGTGACCAGAACTGTACACAGTATTCTAAATGCGGCCGAACCAACGTCCTGTACCATTTTAACATGACTTGCCAGCTCTTATACTCAACACCACTTCCAATCAAGGCAAGCATACTATATGCCTTCTTGACCACTCTATCCACCTGTGCGGCAACCTTCAGGGTACAATGGACCTGCACTCTCAGATCTCTCTGCCCATCAACTTTTCCCAAGGCTCTTCCATTCATTGTATAATTCATTGTAGAATTAATCTTGCCTAAATACACTTAATGGTAAGGTCCTAGAGAGTTTGGAGTGCAGGTTCATAGCTCCTTGAAAGTGGAGTCGCATTTAGATAGGATAGTGAAGAAGGTGTTTGGTATGCTTTCCTTTATTGGTCAGAGTATTTAGTACAGGAGTTGGGAGGTCATGTTGCGGCTGTACAGGACATTGGTTAGGCCACTGTTGGGATGTTGTGTGCAATTCTGGTCTCCTTCCTATCGGAAAGATGTTGTGAAACTTGAAAGGGTTCAAAAAAGATTCATAAGAATGTTGCCAGGGTTGGAGGATTTGAGCTACAGGGAGAGGCTGAACAGGCTGGGGCTGTTTTCCCAGGAATGTTGGAGGCTGAGGGTTGATCTTATAGACGTTTATAAAAATATGAGGGGTATGGATAGGATAAATAGACAAAGTCTTTTCCCTGGGTTGGGGAGTCCAGAACTAGAGGGCATAGGTTTAGGGTGAGAGGTGAAAGATATAAAAGGGACCCAAGGGGCAACATTTTCACGCAGAGGGTGGTACGTGTATGGAATGAGCTGCCAGAGAAAGTGGTGGAGGCTGGTACAATTGCAACATTTAAGAGGCATTTGGATGGGTATATGAATAGGAAGGGTTTAGACGGATATGGGCCAGGTGCTGGAAGGTGGGACTAGATTGGGTTGGGATATCTGGTCGGCATGGACGGGTTAGACCGAAGGGTCTGTTTCCATGCTGCACATCTCTATGACTCCATCACATAATTAAAAACACAATTTAAAGTATGTCCCTGAGAGCCCGATAACATCCACAGGAAGACAGGACTTGGAGAGGACATTTAGCCCTTGGAGCCTACTCCACATTCAATAGTTCTAAAGACTTGTAAACGTTAACTCAGTTTTTCTCTCCAGATTTGCTAAGTTTCACCACTATTCTCCATGTTCATTCAAGATGATTGCTAATCTGGTTGTTGTCTCAGTTCCGCTTTCTTGTCTGCATGCTTGGTTTCCTTAGATCAAAATCTAACCAAGCTTCACTACCTTCTGGATAAGAGAATTGCACGTATTTACAACCCTTGAGATAATTCACCTCCATGATTTTCGCTTCCCCGGTCCCCAACGCCTTATCTTCACCATGGATATCCAGTCCCTGTACATCTCCATCCCCCATCCCCCATCACGAAGGACTCAAAGCCCTCCGCTTCTTCCTTTCCCGCCGTACCAACCAGGACCCTTCCACTGACACCCTCCTTCAACTGACTGAACTGGTCCTCACTCTGAACAACTTCTCTTTCCAATCCTCCCACTTCCTCCAAACCAAAGGAATAGCCATGGGCACCCACATGGGCCCCAGCTATGCCTGCCTCTTCATCGGATATGTGGAAC
>NC_057738.1:7715307-7744241 GCF_004010195.1 Chiloscyllium plagiosum | reverse complement strand
TCATTCCTGAAGAAGGGCTCATGCCCGAAACGTCGATTCTCCTGCTCCTTGGATGCTGCCTGACCTGCTGCGCTTTTCCAGCAACACATTTTTAACTCTGATCTCCAGCATCTGCAGTCCTCACTTTCTCCTAAATAATTTATTTGCACTTCATATTAGACTTTAAAAGGAGACTTCTTAAGCTTAAACTATGGACCCTAGTTTTAGTCTCTACGTAAATGGAACATCCTCCAGGTAACCACTATCCAACATCCTCAGTATCTTATCTATTTCAGTAAAGTCACATTGAAACACCAATGGAACACAACAGACAACTCTTCCACCTCAGGAACTACTTTTAAAGAAATAATACATTTTTTAAAATAAGGAAAGCAAAACACTCTTCAGTATTCCCAATGCAATCTCACCAACACCCTGCAGAACTGTATGACAACCTCCAGAATTTGACATATCGTCCAAAGAAAACATTAGTTTAAGCCTTTATTGCAATATTTCACAATGGTATTTCCTACAAATTAATTACTGTACAAAAATTCTTCCCAAAACAGAATATTCTTTTGGAAAATTAGTGAAGGCAAAAGCACTTATCAAAAGGGAGGGCAGAAGTGGTTTCAGCAGTCATGCAAAACAAGCAATAGTGAACTGGAAGCTCAATTTACACCCTTCTAATTGGGCAATCAAAATGGATGGAGAATAAAATATGTTATTTATTCACCACCAACTGTTTTGCAGAATGGACAAAGCCAAATTTTACTTCTAACCAAATTACTGCACAGAGAAGAACTTATCAAAATGACATTGCACTATTGCCTAACCAGTAGAAATAAGTCACCTTATTGGAGCACCTTTACAAAAATGCGCATTTTACAGAGCTGACTTTTAATTTTTTCTTGTATTATCAAAAGCAGAATTAAGAAATTAGTGCTCATAAGTCAAAAGACTGTATTACAGACATTCAAGTCCAAACATATTTGTATTATCTATTAACAAGAGAATACAAAGGCATTGGGATAACCTGCCTTTTAGCATTTTGCAAAAGAGGAAATATATAAACAAGAGTAAAAGTCCCAACAATACAAATTGTACAATCCAGACAAAATAAGCACATTGTGAGCGACAAGTAAGGATAAATGAATGCATGTATGCAAAAGCACTAAAAAATGTATAAATTGGAGCTGGGCAAATAATGAATCAAATTAGGCACCCCTAAAATAGCAGAGGGCAGCAATTTCAGAAGAAACTATAGCAAGCAAAAGTGAGGACAAAAATACAGCTAGTGTGAAATCGATAAAACAAACAGGACAATGATGCAAATCTAAAAATTGTATAGGCAGGTTTGTAGTGCACTAATCATAATAAAATGACGTGGTCATACAGTGATTTCATCTACCTTGGAGGCACATACAATCAAAACTTATAAAGAGAAAATTGACCAGTTTTGTCCACAACTAGTTGAAGACTGAGTATTTGACATAAAAAATGGCAATAACACTGACAGATGGACTTCAGAAACTCAATGTGTAGAACTGGCAAGAGCTTGGAATTGCAATAAAATTCTTCATATGGCAATATCTTAAATCTCTTAATCAGCATTTCCCATTTAATGATAAAAGTCGATATCAAACTATGTCAAAATAGGAGAACATGGAACAATATTTATCAACAACAGTGTGCGCCCAATACAACATTATTAGTATACAACTAAATATGCATTCCATAGCAAATTGGTAGTGCCCTTGCCAAGGTCAGAAAGTTACAGGATCAAGTTGTCTCCACATACTTGAGTTCACAATTGCTCTTATTCTCCAGTGGAGGACTCAAAGTGAGGCACAGTTGGCAAGCTGTAATTTCTCAAACAATTTAAATTGAGACCAATTTGTCAGTTAGGTTAAAGATTCCTTGGCACTATTAAATGAGGTGGATTCTCTTGGTGTCCTGACCAACACTTATGCCTCAACCAACACTAAGAAAAATAGAGTATCTGGTCATTTGTAGCACAAATGTTTGTCAGGCTTTGTGTTCCCAAATTAGCTCTCATGCAACTTTTTTTTTTACAATAGAGAATACACGGAGGCATTTCATTCGCTCTAAGGCATTTTCAACATACACACAACGTAAAACACTATAATGATTTCAAGGATTCTCTTCTTCTTCATGACATTTGCTCAAAAACCTAGATTGAGGGATTTATTTTTCGCTTCTGTGTTCAATACCAACTTATCTATTAAAACTTCAGCCACGTCAGTTCCACGAAAAACCACGGACCTTCATTTCAAAGACTTCAAAATTGACTCCCACTGGTATGATTTTCCTATCTCAAGACAATATGAAATAAGAACAGGAGTAGGCTGTTCAGCCCTTTGAGCCTGCCCCGCCATTCAATAGGATTGTGGATGATCTAACATCCATCATGTCTACTTCCATGCCTTTTCCCAATAATCTTTGATTTCCCCACTTATCAACAATCCATCTATCACAGCCTTAAACATACACAATATGAGATATTGTATAATGATTCTCTTTACTAAATCACTCACAAGCACTCTATGTAACTCTGCCGTGTTTACATTGACTCATTCATAATACCACATTTTTGTAGTAAATCTTACTCTTTACACAATAAACTAAATTAGACACCCCTTCCAACCCATTACTGTTTCTTTACACATTTCAGCTTATCGGCCACATGCTGCAAGCAGTGTTTAGACATGTTTCTGTATCAAAGCTACCCCTGAATAAGCGTTAATACTGCAACCTACTCAGAACAATGCCACCCACATCATCGCGTCTCGATAACTCACTCGAAACAATGGAAAGATTATACTATTCATTAGCCCTTAGCAAAATCTATTGGGACTTGATTAGGTTGCAGTACATCAAATAGCTTCTTTCACTAGTATGTCCCCACAAGCCTGCTGCTCTTTATCTCTTTGAGATTTCCTCATGCACTACCTATTTCTATATCATGGTACGATCTATTTTGAATTTCTATTTAGGGCCACGATCTTATACTAATATCGGATTTATACTTTTTAAATACACATTAAATAGGGCCACTGCACCTATAAGAAATTTACTATTAAAATAGCGCTTCCATGAAACTGTATGAATGAAAGTGTAGGAATTGCCAAAACTGGCAACTGTAAATGAAATATCATAACCCAGCTGCAGGAGATCAGTTTAATATTCTCTACACTTTTACTTACTATATCTATACTTTCTCACTTATTTAGATCATATAGGTCCACTATTTTACAAATGTTAACTTGTACAGTCATGGAGATGTACAGCATGGAAACTCATCCAAGCCAATCAGATATCCCAACCTAATCTCGTCCCATTTGCAAGCACTTGGCCCATATCCTTCCAAACCTTTCCTATTCATACACCCATCCAGATGTCTTTGCAATGTTGTAATTGTACCAGCCTCCACCACTTCCTCTGACAGCTCATTCCATCCACGCACCACCCTCTGTACAAAAAGGCTGCCTCTTAGATCCCTTTCAAATTTTTTCCTTTCACCTTAAACCTATTCCCTCTAGTTCTGGACTCCCCCACCCCAGGGAAAAGACCTTACCTATTTATCTATCCATGCCCTCATGATTTTATAAACTTCTATAAGGTCACTCCCCAACGCTCAAGGGAATACAACTCCAAACTATCAGTCTCTCCTTATAATTCAAACCCTTCAACTCTGGCAACATTTTTGTAAATCTTTTCTTAAGTCTTTCAAGTTTCACAACATCCTTCTGATAGGAGGGAGACCAGAATTGCACACAATATTCCAAAAGTGGCCGAACCAATGTCTTGTACAGCTGCAACATGACCTCCCAACTCGTATATTCAATGCTCTGACCAAAAAAAAGAAAGCATACCAAACACCTTCTTCACTATCTACCTGCGACTCTACTTTCAAGGAACTATGAACATGCATTCCAAGGTCTCTTTGTTCAGCAACATTTCCCAGGACCTTACCATTAAGTAAAAAGGTCCTGACCTGATTTGCCTTTCCAAAATGCAGCACCTCACATTTGTCTTCATTAAACTCCATCTACCACTCCTCAGCCCATTGGCCCATCTTATCAAGATCCCGTTGTACTCTGAGGTAACCTTCTTCACTGTCCACTACACCTCCAATTTTGGTGCCATCTGCAAGCTTACTAACTGTACCTCCTACGTTCATATCCAAACCATTTATATAAATGGCAAAAAGCAGTGGACTCAGCACCTATCCTTGTGGCACACAACTGGTCACAAGCCTCCAGTCTGAAAAACAACCCTCCATCACCACCACCACCACCACCCTCTGTCTTCTACCTTCACATCCAATGGCTAGTTCTTCCTATATTCCATGAGATCTGACCTTGCTAACCAGTCTATCATGAGGAACCTTGTCAAACGCTTTACTGAAATCCATATAGATCACATCCACCACTCTGCAGTCATCAATCCTCTTCGATACTTATTCAACAAACTCAATCAAGTTAGTGAGACATGATTTCCCATGAACAAAGCCATGTTGGCTATCCCTAATCAGTCCTTGACTTTCCAAATGCATGTAAATCCTGTCCCTCAGGATTCCTGCCAATAACTTGCCCACCACCAATGGCAGGCTCACTGGCCTATAGTTCCCTGGATTTTCCTTACCACCCTTCTTAAACAGTGGCAGCACGTTAGCCAACTTCCAGTCTTTCTGCATCTCACATGTGACTATCGATGATATAAATATCTCAGCAAGGGGTCCAACAATCATTTCCCTGTGGTTCCACACAAAGGCTGCCTTGCTGATCTTTAAGGGACCCTATTCTCTCCCTAGTTACTCTTTTGTCCTTAATGTATTTGTAAAAACTCTTTGGATTCTCCTTAACTCTATTTGCCAAAGCTATCTCATGTCCCCTTTTTGCCCTCCTGATTTCTCTCTTAAACATATCCCTACTTTCTTTATACTCTTCGAAGGATTCACTCTATCTTTGCTATCTATACCTGACATATGCTGCTTTCTTTTTCTTGACCAAACACTCAATTTCTCTAGTCATCCAGCATTCCCTACACCTACCAGCCTTTCCTTTTACCCGAACAGGAATATACTTTCTCTGGACTCTCGTTATCTCATTTTTGAAGGCTTCCCATTTTCCAGCCATCCCTTTACCTGCGATCATCAATCAACTTTTGAACGTTCTTGCCCAATACAGTCAATATTAGCTTTCCTCCAATTTAGAACTTCAACTTTTAGATACGGTCTATCCTTTTCCATCATGATTTTAAAACTAATAGAATTATGGTCACTGGCTCCAAAATGCTCCCCCACTGACACCTCAGTCACCTGCCCTGCTTTATTTCCCAAGAGCAGGTCAAGTTTTGCACCTTGTCTAGTAGGTACATCCACATACTGAATCAGAGAATTTTCTTGTACACACTTAGATTCCTCTCCATCTAAACCCTTAACACTATGACAGTTCCAGTCTATGTTTGGAAAGTTAAAACCCCTACCATAACCACCCTATTATTCCTGCAGTTAATGGAGATCTCCTTCCAAATTTATTTCTTAATTTCCTGCTGACTATTGGAGGGTTTATAGTACAATCTAATTTGAAAAACAAAAATGACTAATACCTCTTAATTATGCAAGCTCAGACATTCTAATGCCATCAGCAGTAACAGCGAGCATTTGGCAAGTGTTTAACCTATCACCTGCTTCCCCAGGACAGATGTCACACAAACATGCATATAATACTTACAACTATGTGAAACCATAGTGCTAAAATTTTAATGTATGCAAAAAGTGTGTATAAAAGAGGCTACTGTAAAACTGTACATTAGATTCCATCATGGTCTCCAACTGTGTTACCGCAGATTCTCAACAAAGAGGCTATTTCAATCTCAGTCATTATTGACCATGATCCCACAAGAAGGACTCTGCCCCCACTGCTTCCTGTGGCAACAAACTCCAAAGATTTTAAACCTTAAAGAAGAAATTCCTCCTCATCACTGTCTTAAATTGGCTCCCCTTTATTCTGAGATTTTGCCCTCTGATCTGAGACTTTGCCATGAGGGACAGCATTTACCCTGCCAAGCTTCTTAAGAACACTATAAGTTTTAGCGAGAGCACCTTTCATTCTTGTGGACTCCAATGAATAGCAGGTCCACCTGTTTAGCCTTAACTCATAACACAATCCTTCCATAACTTGCATCATCTTAGTGAGCTATTTATTCTCGTACCATGCTTATGTAATGTCCATAAACCCACGGCTAAACTAAGATATCTCAGAGTGGTAAAAACAATGCCTGCAGATGCTGGAAACCAGAATCTAGATTAGAGAGGTGCTGGGAAAGCACAGCAGTTCAGGCAGCATCCAGGGAGTGGTATTCTGATGAAGGGCTTTTGCCTGAAACGTCGATTTTACTGCTCCTTGGAAGCTGCCTGAACTGCTGTGCTTTTCCAGCACCTCCTCTAATCTAGACTAAGATATCTCAGAGACAAAAATAGAAATTGTTGGAAAAGCTTAGCAGGTCTGGCAACATCTGTGGTCAGAAATCAGAGTTAACATTTCAGGTCGAGTGACCCTTCCTTAGTATGGATGTGCTTAATTTTTACCATTCAGGATAACCTTTTAAATTGGCCAAAACTAGGCAGATAATGCTACTCATACTCAACCAAAGTGTTAATTTTGATCAAAGCAATGAAAAAAACTTTACGACATGGAAACATGACCAAAAGAGAGTACACAAAATAATATTATGCTCTTCTGCTGTTGATTTAACTCACAGACAAGAACATTAAGTTCAGATATTAAAAAAGTGCACGACTGCATCAACACATTTATTCACTGAACAACTGAGTGGTATAGACAAAATGACCCATCTTTCTGCTGAATTGTTTCCTTTCATTTTAGGGGTAGAGGATGGTAGTGCAAGAGGGACGCAGTGAGGGAACACAGGTATGAGACAGTGCTATTGGCTTTGGGGAGACAAACTCAGTCAGTATTACTACTCATGCAGGTACACCTTGTTAGATAGAAGATGAGGAAAAACCCATGTCAGTGATGTCCGTCCTGGGTTGACCAGTCTGCTAAAGGAGTCTAAAGTAGTCCTGCACTTCAAAAGGAAACTGTTCACTTCACTGTGTTATGAAAGAGGATAGCTTCTCTTCCAGTGGAGGTAATGCAGTTGTAAGAGGAGACAAGTAATTAGTGACAAAATGAAAAGATCATTGAGCATGTTGAAGCCAATTAGCTTATGAAATATTGATTAATATTTTATGCTGATGAAATTTTCTAAATAAAGTTAATTGAGGAATTGAAGAACCGCAAAGGCAAAACAACCATAGTTGGAGTTATGTACAGGCCTCCAAATAGTAATCAGGAGCTGGGGTGTAAGATACACCAAGAGTCAGAAAAGATATGTAGGAACGGCAAAGTTAGAATGATCTTGGGGGATTTCAAATGCAGGTGGACTAGGAAAATCAGGTTGGTAGTGGATTGCAAGAAAAGGAATTTGTGGAATGCCTACTAGATGGAGTTTTGGAGCAGTTTGTGGTGGGGCCACTAAAGAACAATACTGAGATCACAGTCAAAAAGTGTGGTGCAAGAAAAGCACAGCTGATTAGGCAGCATCTGAGGAGTAGGAAATTCCTCCCTCTCATTTATCTCTCAGCTCCCTTGGCATCCACCTCCCCCACCCCCACACACATTCCTGATGAAGAGCTTAAAACGTCGATTCTCCTGCTCCTCGGATGCTGCCTGACTGGCTGTGCTTTTCCAGCACCACACTCTTGACTCTGATCTCCAGCATCTGGAGTCCTCAGTTTCTCCTAGTTCATTGTTCCCTAGTTGGTTCCACCTCAAGCTGCACCAAAAAAGACTTGACATGGTACCTTTTTCTGTTACTACAATAGACTAACGTGGGCCCTTGGTTTAACATCTGAAAGATGGTAACTCCAAGTGTACAGAACTCTCACATTCCTACTGTGGAGCATCAGCCTAAACCCTTGTGCTCAAGTCTCCACAATGAATCTGAATTCTTCGCCTTTTGACTTGTAGCAGAGAATGCTACCAACTAAGTCATGGCTGACACTACAAAGCACACACAATTTGGAGAATTCACCCAGTGTTGTCAGCAAACTCTAATCCTCGAGTTTGAAGGATATTCTAAAGGATCATGATAGAATCGTATACAATGAAAAAAAAATGAAGCTTTTACATTTTATTCTTCTGTTGTTACAAACATGTATTCAAAAGCTTATTTATTTTTGCCATAGTATCTGGACCAAAACTCAAGGTCAGAACCATTGATGGTCTTTTATGGCATCTGACATAGCAGTGTTTGAAGAAGCCAAAATTATTCTAAAATAGAAACTTGATTTATAGAAAATTAGCCACGATAAAAAAAAAGTGTTAAATCTGAAGAAATTGAGAACATATTTCAACAAGTTGAATGAATATATTGGACGATAAATTCCAAAGTAAACAATCCGAGGATTTCATCTGCCATTATTTAGTCTTGGCCTTACAGGTTAAGATTTTGTAAATGTTTGTATGCAAGTTGCTGAAAGTGAGTTGATATCAATGCAGTGTGGGACAAGGTCACTTGAGACTCAAGTGAACGGGACAAGTAATTACCTTTCTTATAACTGACACAACACATGTACCACACAAATTGCAAGTTAGGTTGGGTAAATTCATTATTAATATCAATGATAGAAAGAGAGTGCATTTATACAAAGAATAGTTAGATTCTTTGAGAGGAGGAAAAAAGGAAAACTTTAAATATACATTTTTTTAAATTTCCAGCAATTAAACTCTGAAGGAATGAAATTTTACATTGCTGACGGATAAATCCGAATGCCACAGCAAAAATATCTGAAGTATACCGTGTCCAATAAAAAAAGATTTGCAGCTAAATTATAAGTGATGGAAGATCATCTACCTCTGTCCTCCAGTGCATTGTTGGCAAGATTGATTGTGTGAAGTCCTGAGTTCGGATTGTGAGCAAGCGCACTGGCCAACTTCTGTGCAAAATCCCTAGGGAGAAAGAAAAGAAATTGTGTGAAGAGATGCACTTGAACTGTGATCCAGAACTGGTTGAAATATACATAAGGATCAAATGGGCCAGAGGCCAGGATCTAAATATACATTACAAGGGAATGTCACTGCTTATTCACAGGCACATATCTATTTCAACACTGCCGATACAGGCATGGATTGAGTGCTGTTATCGTATCAAGTCAGTTTGTTATTTTTCCCCTTGAAGTGTTTTACTATGATTAAAGGTAATATAAAAATGCAAAGACAAAATGTCGCAGATGCTGGAAATCGGAAATAAAACCTGGAAGTAATGGAAATACTCATAAGGTTAGTCAGCATCTGTGGAAAAAAACAAAAGTTAACATTTCAGGTTAATGACACTTTACATTAGCTCTGCGTCTCTCTGCAGATGAATGAATGTTGTTGTTATTAGTCAAGTTAAGTGCCAATACAATACAACAGTACATGTGCAAATATATGTTATTATTTATTCTGAGAATACCTCTCTATTAGAATCACTTTGAACACTGCTCAAAACTGCCACATTATGTGGATTTAACTAGAAATATTAAGAAATCAAAGGAAATCCATGTGTTCAATCACATAATATCAATTTTCAAGAATAAAGTAACTAGTAATAATAAAGGCTACCAAGTGAGCCTTTCCTTTCCAACACTTCCCTCTGTATTCTGATAGAATTCCAATAATGCTAGAAGTTTTTCACAGTGACTATGAAAGTGCAAAAGTTCATGTCAAAATCAGAATGAAGGTGTGACTTGCCTGGCACTTCAGTACAGATGACGTTCTCACAACATTGCAAATTTGATAGAATGTGTTCCATTTTAAAGATACTACATAAAACAGCATTTGTGCAGTGGCAGTTCTGAACTGAATTTAGAGTCTAGTGGTACTGAGGCCAATTAAATAACTAGGCTTTGTGCTGGTGTTCATGCTATTTTAGCTGCATCCATCTCTAGATCAGTAATATTTCATCTCCCTTCTGATTTGAGACTTGCAAATAGTGATGAAACACAAAGCATGACCTTCATTGTGCAAGTACCTGGACCACTCATGAAAATGGTTAGGCTGCCAATAATTCCCATTAATATTGACAGATGTTGTTGATGACAGTCAGTTAAAAGTGGTTGGCATTTGCTTCAACTTAAGTCACAGCGAAGCATATTTGTCGTGAAAACGTAACCCGCAATTGGTAAGGAAGATCAGGGATATTATCGGAGATGTGACAGACTTGCAGCTGAGAATTATTTGGATGCTGTAAAAAGTGATACATGAAAAGACTCACTCATTATGGCAGAAGGACATAATGAAGTAGTTCAATGGATGGGGCAATCATGATATCCAGAAGAATTCTTGGTTGGGTGTGGAGAGCATTAAAAAAGCTTGCCTAATTAAACATTCTAGAGCTGTTGTGTTCTATAACCTAAGCATTTGGTGTTCGCATCCAAGTGAGTCTGTTGCTGTTGCAAGAATATCTGTCCATCCTTTTCATTAACCGAGCCATAAGTCTTGGCTCTATGGAGGTGGAAAAGTGGAAGGCACATTGTACTAAGTAAATATAGTTGCGTTACACAATCTGATGGCGATCATTTTGGATGCCTCATTAGCACTCAATCCAATTTCATTTATGTATTATGCTATCGGACAGAGATGTCTTTATGTGAAGAAAATATTTCACTTTCAAAGGGATTGTGCAGAGATCACTTCTAGCAGTGCCATCTTTTAAGGCACGGTGGCACAGGGGCAGCACGGTGGTTAGCATTGCTGCCTCACAACGCCAGAGACCCGGGTTCAATTCCCGACTCAAGCGTCTGACTGTGTGGAGTTTGCACATTCTCCCCGTGTCTGCGTGGGTTTCCTCCGGGTGCTCCGGTTTCCTCCCACAGTCCAAAGATGTGCAGATCAGGTGAATTGGCCATGCTAAATTGCCCGTAGTGTTAGGTGAAGGGGTAAATGTAGGGGTATGGGTGGGTTGCGCTTTGGTGGGTTGGTGTGGACTTGTTGGGCTGAAGGGCCTGTTTCCACACTGTAATGTAATCTAATCTAAATCGAAATCGTAAACAGAAGTCCTGCATTTCTTCGAAGTGTCCTCATTGAATTGCTACCTCCATTCCATTAACAGTTTTTCTTTCATGTCATTGTGTACATCACCTACAATCCCATTCAGAAACCAATATGGCTCTGCAATATTTGCTGTTC
The DNA here is from genome assembly GCF_004010195.1 of Chiloscyllium plagiosum. NCBI lineage: Eukaryota > Metazoa > Chordata > Chondrichthyes > Orectolobiformes > Hemiscylliidae > Chiloscyllium > Chiloscyllium plagiosum. The sequence goes on along the minus strand of NC_057738.1, from coordinate 7,733,001 downwards.
AGCTCAATGCTAGAATTGGAGAGTGCATGACTTTGCAGCAAACAGTTTGTTAATAATGCATAGATATTCCAAAGATAAATAGAAACATTAGGTTGCAGTTGTAATTGTATGAACATGCGAGGTGGCACACAGAATATCAAAAGGTGTTCTTTAAACAATACTTAAAAGATAATGTTTCAAGAGCCCTGACCTACAGAATTCATTTGAAACAATCAATACTTGAATATACTCACGTTCGGAGTCCTCCATTTTCCAGCACTAGCTCCTCTAAACGTGTCGATCTACCAACAACTCGTAGAATTTGCTCACAAACATCTGTGGACTGAAGAATTAGAAAATGAAATCTGCCTAAATTAAATACAGAAAGAAAAAAAAGCCACAAAGTATTTCCCCCAAGTGTATAAGATCCTCAACTCTGAAGAAGTGAGATCTTGATTTTTTTAAATTCATTTTTTTCATTGTCATAGAGTTATAGCGATGCACAGCGCAGAAACAGACCCTTCGGTCCAACTCGTCCATGCCGACCAGATATCCTAATCCAATCTAGTCCCATCTGCCCATATCCCTCCAAACCCTTCCTATTCATATAGCCATCCAAATGCCTCTTAAATGTTGCAATTGTACCAGCCTCCACCACTTCCTCTGGAAGCTCATTCCATTCACGTACCACCCTCTGAGTGAAAAACGTTGGTCCTTAGGTCTCTTTTATATCTTTCCCCTCTCACCCTAAACCTATGCCCTCTAGTTCTGGACTCCCCAACCCCAAGGAAAAGACTTTGTCTATTTACCCTATCCATGCCCCTCATGATTTTATAAACCTCTACAAGGTCACCCCCAGCCTCTGACGCTCCAGGGAAAACAGCCCTAGCCTGTTCAGCCTCTCTCCGTAGCTTAAATCCTCCAACCCAGGCAACACAATTGGGTCAGTTCTGGTTTGGATGGTTTTATTAATGTATGATAATTCCAGGTCCATGGAGAAGATTGCAGTAAATCAAACAGGCCATACTTTCCATTGCCTAACAATGTAGATGTATTGACAGTCATAGACAAATCTATTGCTTAACCCATCTGACTAACCACAGAAGGATTAACAGGTAGGGGAACTTTTCTGCAGAAGTGGAAGAAGGTAAACTGCAAAAACTTGAATGTGTTAGAAAAATCAAAAGCAAATGGTGTCTTTAATCCATCACCCCTATTACTTATTTCTTTGTGATTACTAGCAAATCATAAATCTCAATAGATTTCATATGAGCAGCATTAAAAACATCACAGAATATCACTGATGAAATAATTTCAACAATATCATAAAATCAAGAAATTTAACCAAAGTCATACTGGTAAGAGAAAATTGGGAGCCTCATGAATCTGGCTTGCTGAGCTTCATGCAAACATTCTTCAGTATAGCCAGTGCATAATACTTTGTGCTATGAACTTCACAATGCAAACTTATACTATGGTTCAATATAGCGTAATTTTCTAATCACATTTTTACTTTATTGTTGCTCAGTTTCGTTTAACATCTATTCAAGAATGATTGCAGATATTTCATTAACGTTCAACAACTTTTTTTGTGCTAAATATCAATAAAAAATCGTTCTTGTACTTTTTGTACATTAATAATTATCAATAATGGAATTTGTTCAATAAATGTGTTAATGATGGCTATAAATATTTTAGATGAAAAAAAAAGCCAAAATGTGACATAAGTATATAAATTGCAATTGTTTTTAGAGTGAGGTGAATAAATTATAGCAATACAGATGCTTATTTTACAAGTCATGACTTAAAACATCATCTCATAGAATAATGTTTGCTATACAACTTGTGCTGAACATAAATTTACGTTCAACTTAAATCAATATTCTCCGATACAGTTATTAAGTTTCTTCCTCCTCTGTCCAAACATAACTAGCAATTAATCTGAAGGTTTTCTAAATAGCACTCAAACATCAAACGTATGAGATCATTGTAGTCTCAAGCATTAATGCTTTTGAAATGAATCATGCCATGTTTTCTATTCTATGACTCAGTCCCAAGACATTAAAATGAAACAGTCCACCAAATATATAATTGTCAGCAAGGTCCCACAAACAGTAGTGAAATAATTAGCAGATAATCTAGGTGATATGTCAAATCAGGAAAAAAAACAATGCTGTAGCATGTTTTAAATCTATTTGAAGAAGTAAACAGGCATTAACAGAATGTCAATCAGATACAGCTCCTGAATGCCAAAGGTTCATATTTAATGATTCTGGATACAGTGATGCAAGTTGAGAGATTTCCGGGAGTTTGGATTTGAATTAGTAGCATGTGGATTTCTATCTGTGAGAGTGGATTTAACTTAATTAACTCGTCATTATTTCTCTGGAGTCACAGTTTTATTGTGAAACCACAATGAGCCAGTTAGCCCCTGGAGTGGTATTGGGAATTTGTTTGCATTACTAGTAGACAGAATAAACATTGAAGAGCATCACCTTGCTTTCAAGGAGGAGGATTGAGTTTTTTGTTGCTTTGGTGAAACAACCAAAGCTTGGAACCTTCTTTTAGCCCAATTCACAGACATTCTGATTGAATTTGGATATTTGAACATTGTCCTTCTGAAGGAAAGGGTTCGTTCAGAAATAGGAATAGGTCACCTCAGTGGGAGGATTGAGTTTGTAAGTTCTGGACCAGAAGTGTTTGCTTAGAACCCTGAAAGGATTATCTGAACCTAAGGAAAACTAAGTTGTGAAAATATGCACTGAAGTTAAATATAGAGATAATAGAGAAGGAAATTCTCATTAGTTTTTGACTTCTGTAAAGGGACGTTGTTCAGCTGTGGGGAAGATTTATTTTATTGTATTTTAAAAGCTTTCAAATTGTGTTATATATAAATAGCTGGTTCATTCTAATTTTTTTCTTTCGTGTAATAAAATACATTCCTGATGAAGGGCTTATGCTCAAAACATCACCTCTCCTGCTCCTTGAATGCTGCCTGACCTGCTGTGCTTTTCCAGTGTCACACTTTTCAACTCAAATCTCCAGCATTTGCAGTCCTCACTTTCTCCATAAAAAAAGTCCTCTTTAATTGTTAATACCAGATCAGCAGCAATTAGATTAGATTTAGATTAGATTAGATTACTTACAGTGTGGAAACAGGCCCTTCGGTCCAACAAGCCCACCCACTCCCCTACATTTACCCCTTTACCTAACACTATAGGCAATTTAGCATGGCCAATTCATCTGACCTGCACATCTTTGGACTGTGGGAGGAAGCCGGAGCACCCGGAGGAAACCCACGCAGACACAGGGAGGATGTGCAAACTCCACACAGTCAGTCGCCTGAGTCGGGAATTGAACCCGGGTCTCTGGTGCTGTGAGGCAGCAGTGCTAACCACTGTGCCACCGTGCCGCCCAATGCAAGCTTGTGTTCCAATGAAAGAGGAAGTCATTAAATTCAACAAAAAAATCTGCAATGGCAGATTTATGTTTGGGATCTGACCTGCTCAGTAATACCATCAACTGGTAACATAACATTAGAAATAAACTAAAATACTTAGAGCATGCTGCTGCCTTCTGCTCACTCAGTGTCCAATATATACTCACCAGTTTAAGATCCTTAGAAGAGAGCTTTGTGAACCATTGGTTGTACTCCAGCGCAGCAACAATTGGTATCAAGTCTCTAATAAAAAGTGAATGAAGTTTGATTATTTACAGAAACATTTATCTTTTTGATTTATAATGTAACAATGCTGGCAAATAACTTTCATTCACAGTTCATCACTTGTTCAGGGCCTCTTCATGCACCCAAATTCGCCATACTTGGCTATTAATCATACTGATGACTCCCCCCACGCGGCATTTGATTTTTGTTTACATAACACAATTTTGTAAATTGTTCTGAGACATATTCATGTGTGTCTACATAAAGTTCTCATTATCTTACACCAGAGTTAAAATGCCAGTAAAACTGAACACATTTAAGTCATGCCAGTAGTATACTTGTCTCTGTTAGGTTTATTTCTTTCAACATAATTTACCTAAGCAGACAAGCTAGGATATCAGTGAAGGTCACACTAAGCATACATTTGAAAAGTTTCCTGTTCCACGTGCTTCCCTGCTCTTACTCAAATTTAGAGAGGCTGAATATTCATTCAAGGAATTATATGTGAGGTTAGATAGAGAATGCCATCTGGTTATGGAACTGTCAGAGCAGAGCTCAATTCTCTTCTCACTCAAAGTCCACATTAATATTAAGATTTGAATAGCAATCATTTATACAGTCAAGGGTTTATCCTCGCCCAGAAACACTAAGACCAATTTTACTACCCAAATTTCTGTCATGGCTATCATCCACTACCTCAGTACAAGGAGGAACTGAAATGAGTAACTTCTGAAACATGAGTTTCATATCAGGTGATGCATTAACCCACGCTAAAGTTCTTTTGTATCTGTTACAAATAAAGCCATATTTAAGAAGGATTTTCATTTAAAGTCGAGCAATTTTTGACATGCCTAGCATTAGCATTACATGTGCAGAAAAAGCATTTTACTGAAACTGATGATAAAACTTCAAATTCGAACGAGTAACAAAATTCTTATACGACCAGCCTGCTCTGGAGAAATCAAAGAGAGATATTAAACAATTTGCAGTAGACTCTCCTGAAACTGGGGTATGCACCTTGTTTTACCTTTCCTTAAAGGCAATAAAGGAGTGCACAATCAACCGCAAATTATCAAAATAAATAATGCTAGAACATTAGGGCCAGGCAACATGTGTGCAGCAATGACCATTGGTCAGAAAGAGGGCAAAGTTAGAAATGTAATAATTGAAGTAAGTATTTTAGTAAAGAAGTAAGAAATTCACCAAAGGTCTTTAAGATTGCATCCTCCAAACCCATGACCACTACCATCATGAAGGAGAAGGGCAGCAGATACAAGGAAACCTGCAATATCCCCTCCAAGCCACTCACCATCCAGATTTGGGAATATACCACCCTTCCTTCAGTGTTGTTGGGTCAAGAATTCCCTCCCTCATGCCACTGTGGATCTAACAACAGCACATGAAGTACAGCAGTTCAAAAAGGCAGCTTACCAACAACTTCTCAAAGTTAACTAGAGATGACAATAAATACTGGCCTAGCTACAACGGACCAGTCTGCAAGCTAACAGATCTAAGTGAAATAGAGAACATGGCAAAAGAACGAAGGGTATGAAAGGATGGTACGCAGAAGAGATGAAATAACAAAAAGATTAGGCTAAAGGCAATGGTAATGGGACATGTAAAGTCCAGAGAAGTGTGAATGTCAGAATGATGAACAGTCACCCTAAGAAAGGAAGGACAAGAGAAAAACATGCAAAGATAAAGCATATAAAACAGGGCATCAATTAGGATTTACAATCACCTTATTTCAACTCAATTCTTTTCTCTCCTGGTCACATTTTTTTTAGATTAGATTACATTACAGTATGGAAACAGGCCCTTCAGCCCAACAAGTCCACACCGACCCGCCGAAGCGCAACCTAGGATTTACAATCACCTTATTTCAACTCAATTCTTTTCTCTCCTGGTCACATGTGTTACTCTTCTGATGCCCTCCAGCATTTTAACTTCAAATTTCCTGACTCAAACCATCTCTTTCTTGCCATAAATATTCAACCTCATTGAACAATTTTTCCTTTAACACAACTTACTTTGTCAGAATGGAAGGTACTGCTATGGGTATCGATATATGTTGTACCTACACCTGACTTTGTGAGGCAGTGCTTGTTATAATTCTACTCAGAACTAGTCCTTCACCTGTACCAACATATTTTAGATTACATCTTCACATTTTCCAGCTCTCACCCTAAACTCAAACCTTTCATCAACCTTTTGCTTCAAATTTCCATGGTCCTCTACCTTCACAACTGTCCAGTCCGATCTCTTCCCTTCCTCTTGGCCACTAGTTCAATTGAGCATGGGCCATCGTTTAGAAGAAAGTGAGGACTACAAATTCTGGTGATCAGAGTCAAGAAGTGTGGCGCTGGAAAAGGCATTACTGAAACGTTGATTCTCCTGCACCTCGGATGCTTCCTGACCGGCTGCACTTTTCCAGCGACACACTTTTTGACATGGGCCAGGTCTGCTAAGGGAGTTTTACAATACTGGCTATCATCTCGGAGGGGTAGAGGGTGCTGGGATTAATCATGGCCAAAACCCTGGCAGCTGGGCATTTGGACAGGGTTTGTTACTGAACACAGTCATGACTGGAACTCTACCAGCTGAGGCATGGTGGTGGTGGGGGGGAAACAAACTGGCAGGAGCAGTTCTGTTGTGTCCAGGAGGATATGGTGGCTGCTATGACAGTCCAGTGGTAATCTGGTGGTTGCATGGTGCTGTTACCTAGTACAATCTTCAGCAGCACTCCCTTTCTCTCTCCCCAGCTGAAGAGATAAAGTTAGTCTATCTCAGTATCATATATCAATTCCAAAATGAGCTTCTGACCTCATTTTCATGTCATTACTAAGATTGCTTTTATTCTAACTCCATAATATTACTGAACTTAGCTCAATAGCTGCTGAAATCCTCATTCATGCCTGTGTTACATTTAGACCTGACCAATCCAACACAATTCCAGCTGGTGTCTCACATTCTATTCTCGACATATCGGAGGTCTTCCAAAATTCTGTGGCTCATGTCTTAATTTGCATCAAATCCGATTTCATTGATCACCTGGGTGGACTTATCCATATATACTGCTCCCTAGCACGTAATATCATTTTATTATTTTTAAATCTTTCATGTCTATGTCCCCTCAACTCTAATCTCCTTCAGCAACATCATCAGACATAATTGACCACTACCACAACTCTGGTACCTCTAATGATAATTACTCCAATTTGTTGATTTGACCTCCTAATACTTCAGCTTTAATCTCTGGAATAACCTCGCTACACATCTCTGCTTCACAATCCACCATTTCCTTCTTTCGGAGACTCCTCGAAATCTATGACTTTGATCAAGCATTTAAGTAATTAGTCTAAACTATGTTCTGGCCTGTTGTTATATATTGTTGAGATGATGCTCTGATGAAGCACTTGGAGATATCTCAGTATGTTAAAAATGTTAATTAACACAGGTTTTCATTATACCAACATTGATGCTTTTGATTGAATGAATTTGTGCAAGTTTCAAATTTTTATAGACAAATCCCTGACCTACACTCAAATCCAGCATTTATTTGAATATCACTCTTCGTTAACGTAAACAGGATGCTGTTAAATATACAATAAACAGACTATGTTCAACAACTAATGCAACATATTGGCCACCTCAATACATTTGGAACCTTAAAATAGAGTTCAAAATGTTCCTGTATAACAGAGCAAAATTTTTCTCACTTGACGTCAAAGTAGGCATAAGCCAGTGAACTTAAGAGTGCAGATTTCCATCCAGTGGGGTGGCTGGCAAACATAACTATACATTCAACATTAGAAGCACTCAGCTTCTACACAGAAAATTCAATGAATTTCAATGCAGAAGAGGTGTCTTTCCATAAATAATCTCGTATGGAAGACATTCAAATTCATTGGGAAATTCATTTCAAACTCTTGGCTGCGAAAGCACATCTTCAACAACATTATAAATGTACATACAGAATCAGCAGTTACAGATTTCAATTGCAGATTGAGCAAATGTACAACCCACACAAATGTTGGCTTCAATGTATTTCTGATTCAACAGCTAATTAAATGCTATCACCAAAGCAGATGCAGGTGTTTACCCCAACTATACAACAAAGTCACTGTGCTATGGGTGAAATTTAGTTTTGGTGACGAGAGTCTCGTCTGCCAAACAGACAATTAACTGGACAGCAGCGAACCCTTCCCTGGAATCAAGGACTCCAGGGCATGAGTTGTGCCAGCTGAAAAATATGTTAGCAGCATTGTTCCACATTAGCATCATTGGGGAAGTGGCTCCTTCTGCCAGATATTCACCAAGGATCACCAAGACCGCTTGGCCACAAGTGGGTAATGGCAGGAGGGGCTTCCAAACAAAAAGGTAGGGGGAGGTTTCCACTTGCTTTGCCCCAGACCAAAAATGATTTGCTTTTCTGGTTTTCCACATGATATGTGTAACCCCCCACCACAAAGCAAAGACTAGTGGCAGCAGTAAGCAAGGCTGTCCACAAGCCTACTGGTCATGGACTTAACTGGGGCAAAGATGGGAAGGTGTCAAGATCTCCATCTGCCACCATCTTGCCTGAGAAAGTGTCCCACCGCCACAAACTTGCCATGAAGTAGGCATTAAATATTGCTCTGTAACTTAATTTGGTTTGAATATTGCTGTGGAATGATTTATATTAGAACAAAATCCATGAAATAAACCAGGCCCATCAACAGAATTAAACAACTTACCTTTACGTAAATTTTGGAAACATTTTGTTTGCATTTGTAATACAAATAAATTGGTAATCCAGACTGTTAAACTGATGGTCTGGCAGTTACAGCAACATTGGGTTAACAACTTTAGTACAGCTTTTAATTTACTTTTGAGAATGAATTTAGAAAGCTCAGTGAACAGACCAATTTCATTAAGTATAAAGATTAAATTTACCTGTGGTCAAGATGGCTGAAATCTTGTAAGTTCAGTTCCCTAGTGTCCTGCGTAAGATAAATGGTATCCACATCCTTGAAAACAGAAAGCATTTCTATTAGAGGGAAACTAGAGTTATCACCAGATCTGTATGAAGCTTAAATAGAGCTCTTAAGGATAGTCGAATCCAGGGTTATGGGGATAAGGCAGGAACAGGATACTGATTGAGGATGATCAGCCATGATCATAATGAACGGTGGTGCTGGCTCGAAGGGCAGAATGGCCTACTCCTGCACCTATTGTCTATTGTCTAAATGCCTCAAAGAAAAATTTAAGATTCAGGGAAAATATTTTCAGTTTAAAGTTGATCTTCATTTTGCTAGCAATTTCAAGGCACAATAGAAAATAAATAAACCGGTATAAAGTTTCCAGTTACTAGCAAAATCACAAATTACAGAAAAACTGATTCATAAAACCATTTGATCCATTTACACCAGGTGTATTTCCCATAATAATATAATTGCAAGCTTTCAAAGCATTTTGTTGAGTGTTCTTACCCATTGTACTTCCTCCCTATATGGTAATCCAAGCCAGTCACAAACACATGCATACATCTGAGAGAAACCACCTAGAATCAAAAGGTTTCACATGTGACAAGAGAACTGCACATATTTCTAAACATGAACTAAATAGAAAAACACAGAAATGAAGATTAAATAATGAAGGACAAAATTGGACTAACCAGGTGAGAAATGTCCTGGCTTTACATATATATGACAGCTTGTATGCATTCATAAGTTGTTTATGTATGGAGTAACATTAACATGCAGACCCACAGAAACTATTAGATTAGATTCGATTAGATTCAATTCTCTACAGTGGAAACAGGCCCTTCGGTCTAACAAGTCCACACCGCCCCTCCGAAGAGTAACCCACCCAAACCCATTCCCCGAACCTATATTTACCCCTGACTAATGCACCTAACACTATTGGCAATTTAGCATGGCCAATTTACCTAACCTGCATAATCTTTGGATTATGGGAGGAAACCAGAGCACCCGGAGGAAACCCACACAGACATGGGGAGAATGTGCAAACTCCACACAGACAGGCGGGAATCGAACCCAGGTCCCTGGTGCTGTGAGGCAGCAGTGCTAACCACTGAGTCACTGTGCCGCCCCAGAACTTGACATCTTCACAATAGGTGGGACAAGCAAGAGGGGCAATAAAAGAAAACACACAAGTCTTGCAATATACTAAACATTTCTGTACTGAAAGAACAATTTCTACGCTAAAATAAAAAATGGGTCACTTGCTTCAAAATTATACACCACATGACTAAACAAACATCAGTGCTTGAAATTTAACAGAGTTTCACTTGTTTCTTTTAGAGTTAGAGATGTATAGCATGGAAACAGACACTTCGGTCCAACTCGTCCATGCCAACCAGATATCCCACATAAATCTCGTCCCATTTGCCTCATATCTCCCTAAACTCTTTCTATCCATATACCCATCCAGATGCCTTTTAAATGTTTTAATTGTATCAGCCTCCACCACTTCCTCTAGCAGCTCATTCCATACACGCACCACTCTCTGTGTGGAAAAGTTGCCGCTGAGATCCCTTTTAAATCTCTTCCCTCTTACCTTAAACCTACACCCTCTAGATTTGGACTCCCCCACCCCAGGGAAAAGACCTTGTCTATTTACCCTATCCAGCCTCAGCCAATCCAGCCTCAGCCAATCCAGCTCAAACCCTCCAACCCTGGCAATATCCTTGTAAATCTTTTCTGAACCGTTTCAAGTTTCACAATATACTTTCTATGGGAGGGAGACCGGAATTGCATTCAATATTCCAAAAGTGGCCTAACCAATGTCCTGTACAGCTTCAACATGACCTTCCAACTCCTATACTCAATGCACTGACCAATATAGGTCTTCCTCACGCCTTCCTCACTATCCTATCTACTTGTGACTCCACTTTCAAGGAACTATGAACCTGCACTCCAAGGCCTCCTTGTTCAACAACACTCCCCAGGGCCTTCCCATTAAGGTGTATAAGTCCTGCCTTGATTTGCATTTTCGAAATGCAGCACCTCGCATTTATCTGAATTAAACTCCATCTGCCATTTCTCAGCCCATTGGTCCATCTGATCAAAATCTCGCTGTACTCTGAGGTAACCTTCTTTGCGGTCTACTAAACCACCAATTTTGGTCTAATTTGCAAACTTATTAACCATACCTCTGATGTTCACATCCAAATCATTTACATCAATGACAAAAAGCAGTGACCCAACACCGATCCTTGTGGCACACCACTGGTCACAGGCCTCCAGTCTGAAAAACAACTCACCACCACCACCCTTTGTCTTCTATGTTTGAGCCAGTTCTGAATCCAAATAGCTAGCTCTCTCTGTATTCCATGTATCTAACCTTCATAACCAGTCTGCCATGAGGAACCCTGTCGAACTGAAGTCCATATCGATCAGATCTACCGCTCTGCCCTCATAAATATTGTAATTAAATTCCAAAACAAAAATGCTGGAATAATTTGTTAAATTTGTTTTTCCTTAACATTAGTTGGCTTAAAATGATGTCATAACATGTTCCCTGATGAAGTTTCTTCTCGAATCTCTCTCTGAACCTAGCCAGAACTTTGATTCTTAAACACATTAGAAGACACATGAAATGCTCCTGCAATTTCTCGTAACCATACATTACATACTTGAGCATTTTATGGCGCACCACATTTTTTGGAAGTTTCTTCATCGTCTTCTCTCGCAGATACCAACATGTAATTTGTACTTAAAGTAATTCACAGTTAAGTCAGTGCTAGAAATGAATCAGTCATCAAATCTTGAAAGAATGCCCACTTTAATGTGACCTGCTGGCTTTGTGAAATCGATAGTGCATTAACGAACTATCAAAAATCAACACCTGTCTCTGCTAAGGTGCTGCCGTGCTACCCACTTCTTTAAAACAAATGTAAGAGTTTGATGATCAGTTAACCAAGAGAACTTGCTATTTAGAAGTATTTGTGGAACTTTGTAACACCCTGTGACTACTAAAGCCTCTTTCTCAACCTGTGACTCATTAAACCACGCGAAGCACTAACCACAAAATGTGAAATAATACCATCCCTATCCCCCCATGGCAAGATATCACATGCTGAAACTAATTGTTTCTTTGGGTCATAATGGGACAAAACAGCATCACTATTCGGTACTTCCTTCACTTCAAATGTTTTGAGATTTCACAGACTAGGCCAATTTTGAGCAGGTGACGGGGAAGCAAAAGTGTGACCTAAATCAGAGATGATCCTCAAAAAGTATATAGCAAATTTGTTTCTTTTGCCTCTCATCTCTCAGCTTCAAAATCCCCTTAACTTTGTCCTGCATTTGGTGATGCCTTCATCACCTATTCGGTGACCTGAGTATGTATCACACAATATCATGAAGCAACACTTGTGACTTTTAATTTCAATGCCACATTGAAAGCAATCCTCCAATTCTGTGTAAATTAATGAGCTCTTTCTCTATCTTACTCTAATTAGAATGTCATCTCAGAAGCAGCACACTCCTTTCATCTGCTTCGCACCTGACCCATGATGCTGTAGAACACAGGAGCAGGACAAGTGCGAAATGTTAACTTTCTGATAGTACACCATTTTGTATGTACTCATGGTATACAGTTCCTTGTTCTTGTCAGTTAATTTTAATTGCAAGTATGCATTTGATAAATGAATTATACTGCACTGGTTAAATTTGAAAACAATCCCCTACTGGAAGGTAATGGACAAGTGTCTTAATAGCTGCTTATAATTCAAAGTTTGCGAGAAGATTTGTAGCTCAGGTGCTCGTTGCTGTGGTTCTGTTCGCCGAGCTGGAAGTTTTTGTTGCAAACGTTTCGTCCCCTGTCTAGGTGACATCCTCAGTGCTTGGGAGCCTCCTGTGAAGCGCTTCTGTGGTGTTTCCTCCGGCATTTATAGTGGCCTGTCCTATCCCTAGTAGCCACACATGCAGATGACAAGCAACATGAATTTGACTGGGACAACACTACCATAATAGGGCAAGCCAAACAAAGAACAGCCAGGGAATTCCTAGAAGCATGGCACTCATCCACAAACTCCATCCTGGTAGCAAAACAAAATGCTCAGATCATGCAAAATTAACATGAACCAACAAGAACCAATGTAAAGACATGGTGAGTCACCATAAACCTACCAGAGCATTGGGATTCTCTCTCTCATTAGAGAGAGACAAGTTGCAGTGATCTAACCTGAGTATCACCACACCTCAGGGAAGGGAAGAGGTACAGAAGTAGAGCTCCTCATGGTAACCTCAAACAGCACTGGAACTGCATTGCAAACCAGTTGTCCAACCAACTGAACTAACTGACCTCCAAAAGGCATGGTACAATAAAATGTAGCAGCAAAAAATTCTTCCTCATTGTTGTTGTGCTAAATCAAATGCTCCTATGTGCTAGCAGGTTTAAAAACAATAAACTGTTGTCAGTAAATTTTACTACTGGCTTCAGGAATGGGCAATAAATACTGACATTGACATCTCATGAGAGAACAATGTTTTAAAAAAGCATTGTAACATAATTTAAGGATTGTTACTAATTTAATTCTTGCCACTTCGGAGTGTATGTTCTATATTAGGAATTTCTATTTAGGAGCACATACTGAGCCATGCCTTATATGGGTCCACGGATAGATACAAGAAGGGTAATATTCAGTTCTACTCTACTTCTATTAACGTCAGCATAATATTCCTGATTGAAGTTGCAAGGCCATTGCATATTTACAAATAAGAGGTCTGAGTCTCTTATGGCACAGTGGTAATGTCCCTACCTCCGAGCCAGAAGGTTTTCGTTCAAGTTCCATCTGCTCAAGACTGTGTTATAATACACCTGACTAAAGGTTGACTAAAGATCTAAGACACCTAGTTAGATATTACTAATAGTTAGCCCTTATTTTCATGGACAATTTTAATTTTAGTAGACAAATTTCAATAAGTTGGAAGTTGCTCCAATTAAGAATGACAGTTCATTCCAGAAGGTTACCAGATATTCTGAAGCAGCCCAATCAAAAGCTCCTTCAGCTAACATACATAGCGAAGATATAAACTAAAAAAATCCGATTGTAATCAAAAGTTCATCAAATTTGTAGACATCATTACAAAGTACGCTAATATTTCTGAAAGAAAAATGTGGAAGTAAAAACTTCACAAATTCTCTTAAACCTCATCAAGCATCAAATGCTTATTTCCCCCTTCAAAATAAAATTGTAGCAGACAAACTTGAAGCACTTCAAGTGGAGTAAAATCAAAACAGCAATTTAATATGGAGAACAAATCAAAAAGGCAACGTAGTAGAAAAAACAATAAAAATAAAAATAAAGCTCTTGCACACATTTTATGTAAGGGTTTGAATGACAGTCAGCACTTGAAGAACATGGCTTGAGATCTGAAAGTAGTTGAAATTGGTGGATTTTAATGTATTTTCCAGAAGATGTGACTTCATCTTATGAAATGCATATTATTTCAGCAATTGTATTTTTGACTTTTTGGTCAAAGAACAGCCATTTTTATTTGTGACAAGGCGATAATTACCAAACATCTTGTAGTGTTGTTTTTCTACTACTTTAAGTTTCAAAGCAGTGACCCCTAAAATCCACAGTTAGTTTACTTACCACAAGGCCCTGGTTCAGCAATATTCTGACTATCCCACAAGGTCTGCAGAGACGACAGTCGATCTGAAGGTTCCATTGTCACTTTTTTCAATACCCTCCTGTGACATATATATAAAAGAAACAGATAATTCAGAATGCTTGAGGGGAGCAGGAAAATCCCTGAAAATGTGTGGGGTAAACAGATTGACAAACTCAAGTTGAAGGGATGTCGAGCAGAGATGAGTGGGAGGGGTTTTACTGAGTAGCTTGTGGTAACTTCAAGAAATCCATCTGCTTCTCTTGTTCCTCAAGCAATGCTCGAAAGGCGATCTTACCTCATTACAGCTGATGGATTTCCCGCATAGTTAAATTGAATTAAAATTGAATAAGTGTTTAAAATTAAGGCAGGCTGCCTTGTTGCAACATTTAAATCACCAACTTACCTATTGTGAGCAAATTAGTTGCCTACCCCTCATTCTGCTCCAATAAAAAGCAGAAGTGATTCCAGGTTCACATTTCTGGCACTTTAACCTCTTTTCAGACCACAGTCCACTTATTTTTAGAAATCAACACCTCTACAAAATAAATGAAATAATGCTGCCCACTTTATTGCACCTGTGGTTTAAATAATTCACATATTAGCCACTCATTCTTCAGAATATGAAGCAGAATGCTGTGGAAGCAACTGATTTATGGATACAAAAACAGAAGCTTGAATTGTTTAAAAAAACCAGAAGACAGCTCTCTTTAGAGTAAGACATAAAGGTGTTCGAGGAAAACCCAAACGCAGAACCATAATATTTAACTTTATCCTCATGAGATCAAGATCAGATGCAGGCAAATCCTGTTAAAAATAATACATACCGCGAAGCAGTCATTATGTGATACTTTATAAGGTTTTTTAAAAAAAAAAATACATCCATGGGATGAGGATGTCTCTGGCTGGGTCAGCATTTATTGCCCATCCCCTAAATACCCAGAGGACAGTTAAGAGTCAACCACGTTGGTGAGAGTCTGGAGTCATATTTAGGCCAGATCAGGTGTGGATGTCAGTTTCCTTCCCTAAACAGCATCAGTGAACCAGATGAGTTTTTTTACTGAGAATAGACAATGGATACACGTCATCATTAGAGTCTTAATTCCAGATTTATTTTATAGTGAATTCAAATGCCACCATCTTCTATGGCAAGATTTGAACCCCAGAACACTCCCTCGGTCTCTGGATTAACAGTCCAGAGATAATACAACTAGACCATCGCTTCCCCGCTTCACGTGATGCCATTCAGTTCATCATGTTCATTCTTGCCCCAGGATTTCTCCACTTGCACAAAATCTACCCGTCCCATGAATAATTGCAGCTAGCAGATTAGGAAGATGCACTGAGTCATAAATTATATGCTCATCGTGCTGCTGGTATCCACTGTTCATTTAATGAAGATGAAAACCCACATATACCTGGTATCTAATTACAAAGTGACAAATCTTGAGATGGATTTCTTTAAAATTAATCTATTTCTGGGCAAAATAGATAGCTATACATGATTTGAATGAAGTCATTCTCCATGGCAAATTTAATCAGACATCTAAAATAAGGATGAAATAAAATGCAGGAGAATACTTAGCAGATCTGACAGTAACCCTCAGGTCTCACAGTAATGCTAGAAAGAAACACAGAGTGAATACTTCAGGCCAATGACCTTTCATCAGAGCTGGGAAAAGTTAGAAATTTTATCAGCTTTAAACAAGAGGAGAATCAGGGATGGGGAAAGGTGTGAGATAAATAGGGAGATGCAAGCGACTAAAAGGCAAAGATTTGGTGGTGCGGTATCAAAGGGGACGAGTACAGAATTAAAGAACTGAGTCTTGAGAAGCTATGAATGGCAGCCACTCACCAGCTCTTTTGCCATTTAACCTCTCCAGTTTTTCATTTTATCACAGCCTTTGTGCTTTTTCCATTCTAATCCTTTTCACCTACTCAAATATTACTTCCCCAGTTCTGATAAAAGGTCACTGTTCTCAAATATTAGCATTGTTTCTTTGTTCCATAGCTGCTGCCAGACCTTTTGAGGATTCCCAGCATTTCCTGTTTTGCTTTCAGGTTTCCAGCATCTTCACTGGCCATGAATTTGGTACCTTTAAGATCCCGTAGAGATTGACCATCTGCTGTAACTTAGTAACAGCAATCTTTCCCACTTATTTCCAGATGTATGCGCAATACCATGCTTTCCATAATGCTCTGCTTGAGCATTATCCTCTTTCAAACTCAGATGTCTGTGTCTTCTTAGAGAAAACAAAACTAGCAAAGTGCATGACTACAAGGTAATGCATAGCCCCCAGCTCAAGTGAACCACAACTCTATCATGTGGGCCTCTCCGTGGTTTGGATACTCCATTTTGGTAATGGAGTTACACACAGATCAGCTGCCATACTAAACAGAGTAAGTAAGAAAGCAAGAGGACAAGAGAGAGAGATTGATTTTTTTTTCAAGTCTTCAAGAGTCTAAGTACTTTACAGCTAATTCAAAGTGCTCGTTGCTGTGGTTCTGTTCGCCGAGCTGGAAGTTTTTGTTGCAAACGTTTCGTCCCCTGTCTAGGTGACATCCTCAGTGCTTGGGAGCTTCCTGTGAAACGCTTCTGTGGTGTTTCCTCCGGCATTTATAGTGACCTGTCCCTGCCGCTATTGACAAAGCCCTAGCCAGAGAAACAATAGCTAACCTGCTGAACAGACATAACAGACAACAGGACGTTGAACCCATCAACAAAGACAGCATACTTAAACTACTGGACTTGTGCCTCACAACACACTTCACATTCAACAACCAGATATACGAACAAATCAACGGAACACCCATGGGCTCAACGATCTCGGGACTCATAGCAGAAGCAGTAATGCAAAGGTTAGAACAAACAGTCTTACCACAAATTCAACCCAAACTCTGGGTCAGATACGTTGATGACACCTTTGTAATCATTAAAAATACGGACATAGAGAAAACACACCGGATCATCAACTCCACACTCACAGGAATCCGATTCACGAGAGAGGAAGAAAAGGACAACCAACTCCCATTCCTAGACGTGAGGGTACAAAGAACACCAAACGGAGAATTCACCACTAAGGTACACAAGAAAGCCACACACACAGACCAAGTCCTGAACTATGAAAGCAACCACCCCAATACACACAAACGAAGTTGCATCAAGACACTATTCAAAAGGGCCACAACACACTGCAGCACACCAGAACTGCAAAAAGAGGAAGAGGAACACCTATACAAGGTATTCGCAAAAAACGGATATCCTCGCAATTTCATCAACAGATGCCTAAGGGAGAGACAACAGAACGAGGACATGCCGCAACCCAAAGGACTAGCCACACTACCACACAGCAAGAACATCTCCGCACTGACAGCCAGACTACTGCTACCACGCGGACTCTTAACAGCACACAAACCAACAGACAC
>NC_057738.1:7711717-7715235 GCF_004010195.1 Chiloscyllium plagiosum | reverse complement strand
CAAACAAAGAACAGCCAGGGAATTCCTAGAAGCATGGCACTCATCCACAAACTCCATCAACAAACACATCGACCTGGACCCAATATACCGGCCACTACAGCGGACAGCTGAAACTGACAACCGGAAGCGGCAGGGACAGACCACTATAAATAGGAGGTATAGTTAGTAAGTTTGCAGATGACATCAAAATTGGAGGTGGAGTGGACAGCAAAGAAGATTATCTCAGATTACAACAGGACCTTGACCAGATGGGTTGAAGGGCCAAAAGTTGATAAATGGAATTTAATTCAGATAAACATGAGGTGTTGCATTTTGGGAAGGCAAATCAGAGCAGGACTTAAACATTTAATGGAAGTGTCCTGGGGATCAGTGCTCAACAAAGAGTCTGTAGGTGCAGATTCATAGTTCCTTGAAGGTGGAGTCACAGGTAGACAGGGTAGTGAAGGCGGTGTTTGGTATGCTTTCCTTTACTGGTCAGAGCATTCAGTATAGGAGTTGGGATGTCATGTTGTGGCTGTACAAGAGATTAGTAAGGCCACTTTTTCAATGCTACATTCAGTTCTGGTCTCCCTGCTTTAGGAAAGATGTTGTTAAAATTGAAAGGGTTCAGAAAAGATTTAAAAGAATGTTGCTGGTGTTCGATAGTTTGAGCTAGAGGGAAAGGCTGAGTTGCCTGGGGGTCTTTTCCCTACGGCATCAGAGGCTGACAGATAACCTTATAGATAATTATAAACTCATGAAGAGAATGTATAGGGTGAATAGCCAAAGTCTTTTCCCCAGGGTGGGGGAGTCCAAAATTAGAGGGCATAGGTTTAAGGTGAGAGGGGAAAGATTTAAAAAGGACCTGAGGGGCAACATTTTCACAGAGGGTGATGCGTGCATAGAATGAGCTACCAGAGGAAGTGGTGGAGGCTGGTACAATTACAACATTGAAAAGGCATCCGGATAGGTACAGGAATTGGAAGTGTTTAAGAGGGATATGTGCCTAGTGCTGCCAAATGGAATCAGATTAATTAGGATATCTGGTCAGCATGGACAAGTTAGACCGAAAGGTTTGTTCCCATGCTGTCCAACTCTAATCATCTTGTCAGAGAATAATAATCTACAAGGAATCAGATTTTTGAAGAAAATGTATACTGGGGTGTACAAAGTTAAAAATCACAACACTGGGTTATAGTCCAACAGGTTTAATTGGAAGCACACTAGCTTTTGGAGCGTCGCTCCTTCATCAGGTGGTTTTAACTTTGTACATCCCAGTCCAACACCGGCATCTCCAAATCATGTATACTGAGGTATGGCTGTGCAAATACACAGGTGAGTCAGAGGGCAAGTAAGTTATATGATTTATTTTCATGCAATTATTCAAATTGAAGGAAAGCAGAACAATGTAATTAAGAGTAGATGATAATGGTAATGGAATGAGCAGACTAGGTGACAAGCCTCTTTTCTAGCCTAAAATATGATACTAAAGCATCAGAGCAAAAAACTTCCAATGAAAATCAAGGAGCTGACAACCAGAGAAATACGTTGTTGTATTGTAACAAAAAAACATTTTGTGCTGAACGCCAATTCGGTCAAAGTGTACTGGCAAGGCATTATTTGATGTTCTTGCACATCTCCTAGTAAGTTTCAGTAAACTCAAGTTTATGGGGAAATTTGCAGCTTTGGTTTTTAATAGAAGATCTGTAGGAACCCAGAAGATTAAGTCAATTTAGGAAAGTTGCACTGTTCCTTTGTCCCCAAGCATTAATTTGAGCATATGGCACCAATACAATTTTCAAAACATCTAGCAAACAGTAGGTATGCTAGAATTTGTTTTTAAAACACATACTCATTAATATTATGAGACTAGTAATTCCACAACAGTAGAAGCAATATTGAAGATAGGACGCAGAGGGATTAACGGAGAAAGGAGATAAGACAAGCAAGGTGCATGTGCACATCAACAACTCGCATTAAAAGGAACCCATCAGTCATTGAAGAGTAAATAGTAAAAGGGAAGTCAAATGAATGATGGAGCTGATTAGGAACCAAAAATAGCTCTCCTTATGGAAGAAGTGACATGGTTGATACATAAAATGAGTACTTTGAAACCAGTTTCTGTAAAGCAGAGGAATTTGCTAATATCACAGTCAGTCAGGAGATAATGGAGAAAATGGACAGAATAAAAATAGAGTAGTTAAAAGGTAAGAGAACAAAATTTGAAACTTATCATTCCTTTACAATTCAAAAGGACACGGGTGGAGCAGACTGGCTACAGATTGTTTAATTAGGTGTTAAATGCATTATAAATAAAATCATTTTCAGTGGATTGTGAAAGATTCTTGATGAAGAGCAGAGTCGATTGTGGTGTTTAGTTCTTCTGGGTGTGCAACATTGTTTTACTGTGACAGCACAGGTCAGTGCCATGAAAAGTGCAATTTGATTGTGATTTATTTAAGCTGCATACATTGTCAAAAGCCTCAAATTATGCAGAGGCTCATAAAGGCAAATATTAGGCTGCATTTTTATGAGGTATATCAAGAAAGACACACAGTGAAAGTACAAGTGAGTTCCTGCAGACTACGAACAAAACTGCAGTGTAAAATTGTTCAAATATGCATTATGATCAACAGTTTGAGGACATTACTCATGACAGAGAGGGGTCCCTTGAATTAGCACAAAAAACATTGAGGACAGCTATGGTGTTGCGGGTGATCCTGAGGGAGAGGAAGACGTACTGCCAACACATTATACAGAAGTCAGAAGTAAGGCTTTGAATTCATTATCTGGAGAAATCAAGTCTGTGATCAGCAAAAAGAGCGAGAGTGAGAGAGGGCGAAAGAGAGAGAAAAAAAAATGACAGAGGAAATATTTTCCATTGTAAGCAATATTGTAAAGAACTGAGAAGGGAAGAATTTCTGAGATGTAATCAAGAAAATTTTCTTGACCTACACATTTCTAGCACAATGTGGAAACAGGCTTCGCTGGATACATACACAGAACCCCTACAGTGCGGAAGCAGGCCATTCCACTCACCGAGTCCACACCAACACTCCGAAGAGCATCCCACCTAGACCCAACCCCTACTGTATCCCTATAACCCTGCATTTCCTGTAGCTAATCCACCTTGCCTACACATCTTTGGACACCATGGGCAATTTAGCATGGCCAAACCACCTAACCTTTAAAAAAACACAAAGAAGAACAAAGAAAATTTACAGCCCAGGAACAGGCCCTTTGGCCCTCCAAGCCTGAGCCGATCCAAACCACTGTATCCTCTGCTCCCCACCTCATGCATCTGTCCAGACGCACCTTAAATTAACCTACTGTGTCTGCCTCTACTACCTCTGCTGGCAACGTGTTCCAGGTACCTACCACCCTCTGTGTAAAGTACTTGCCGCGTGTATCCCCCTTAAACTTTTTACCTCTCATCTTGAAAGCATGATCTCTCATTACTGAATCCCTCACCCTGGGAAAAAGCTTGTCTCTATCTACCCTGTCTATATCCTTCATGATTTTGTAAACCTCAATCAGGT
>NC_057738.1:7696766-7711663 GCF_004010195.1 Chiloscyllium plagiosum | reverse complement strand
TTGACCACTCTATCCACCTGTGCAGCAACCTTTAGGGTACAATGGACCTGAACACCCAGATCTCTGCTTATGAAACTTTCCTAAGGCTCTTCTGTTTACTGTATGATTCGCTCTAGAACTAGACTTCCCAAAATGCATTACCTCACATTTGTCTGGGTTGAACTCCATCTGCCACTTTCCCACCCAACTCTCCAGTCTATCTATATCCTCCTGTATTCTTTGACAGTTCCCTATGCTTTCTGCTACTCCACCAATCTTCGTGTCATCTGCAAACTTGCTGATCATACCAACAGAGCCCTCTTCCAGATCATTTATGTACATCACATACAACAGTGGCCAACAAGCCGCTGAGTTACTCGATCAGCAACACGACATTTGTAAAAACCCGAAACGTCGATTCTCCCGTTTCTTGGATGCCCGAAACGTCGATTCTCCCGTTTCTTGGATGCTGCCTGACCTGCGGCGCTTTTCCAGCAACATATTTTCAGCTCTGATCTCCAGCATCTGCAGCCCTCAACTTTCTTTCTAGGAAATGAGGCATGGCAAGTGGATCAAGTATCAATTGGTGACCTTTGAATATAGTATTGTAAACTGTAGATTAGCAATGGAAAAATAAAAACAGCAAATTAGGTTTGAGACTGACAGATAGTATGAAAGAGAATTCAGAAGTCTTCTTCGAAGATCTAAATAGCCAAAGAGTGGCAAGAGAAAGATTGGGATTAATTTGGATCAAAAAGGGGATTTCTACCTGAAGACAGAGACCATGGCTTAAATTCTCAATGAGTGCACTGCAATCCTCTTAACCAAGTGCCACCCCAAATTTATAGCGAGAAAATAGATTGTTGGGAGACTGGATTGTACATAAATTGGTAAAACAAAAAAAAAAGATACTGAACAAGCTGGCTGATCTTTAAGGTTGCTAAGTCAACAAACAAGGTGAGATGAAGACGCTAGGGTAAAGCAGGCTAGAAATTGAGGAGATACTGACGATAATCTTCTAGTCTTTCTTGTATACAGAGATGGTGCCAAAGGACAAGAGAATTCCAAACCATTGTTCAGAAGAGGTTGCAAATTAAATACATACCGATCAATTTACTGGTGGTAAAACGTTTTGAAGTAATAACCTGGACACAATACATGTACAGGCGAATTAAATAAGGCCTGTAGCGCAGATTTGTTAAGGGCAAATTGTTTTAACCAACTTGACCGAGTTTTCAATGAAGTGTTGAAACTGTCTGAAGGCAATAATGATAGATATATCAAGGGTTCCAAAAGATCTCAAATACACATTTTGATGAGCAAGACAAAATTTCAAAAGTTTCACGTGATGAAATATTTCAAATTACTGTGAACCACGAGGACGACAGTAATAGTCTTCAAAAGGATTCTGACAGTCAGGTGGAAACCCACAGACACACCACAAATTAAATTTATCACAGAAAACTTTGAAGATGGGAAGACAGGTTGAGGAACTGTTTAAAAGATTATAAAGTAAACTTTATATCAGGTATGGAGTACAAAAGCAACGAAGTTTCGAAGAATGTTGACAAAACATGGGCTCAGCCTCAAGTGACATACTGTGCCTAACCTGGACACGGCATTTTAGCAGTAGGAAAAGATCTTTTCTATACTTTCTAAGATTAAGAAAGTGGCTCCAGGGAGGAGAGAATTTAATTAAATCAATACAGTATTTTCTCTCCTGAGAGAAGATTGATAGGAGATATGGTAAAGGTGTTCAAGGTCATGAGGGATCAAGACACAGTACAGAAAACTCGTCTCAACAAGAGAAGGGTTCGAAACCAGAGGACACTGATTTGAGTAAAATAGTCAAAGAACCTAACAGTGACAAACAGTAAAGCAAGAGGTAAAAATGAAATTGGATAGCACATAAATAGTTGAAGCAGAGGAACTTAAAAAAAATTGGCAAAGTAGAAAAGTCATCCAATTCACATGGGATGCTTCTTAAGTTATTGCACATAAAATGGAGATAGCAGAGGTTCTCCCATAATCTTCTAATCCTCCTTGAAATATCAGTGATGACTGCAGAATGAGAAATGTTACCACTCTGATCCCAAAATGGAGAGAGATGAACCTGACAACTATAGATCGTTTAATCCAATGACTGTACAGGGAAAGCTTTGAGAGACATTAATTCAAGATTAATTTAATTGTAACTTGGAGAAATACAGGTCAATCAGCTAGCACAGATTATTAAAGGTAATTCAAACTTGATTAGCTTAATTGAAAATTATCACAGGTACAGTCACACAGTATGGAAACAGACCGTTCGGTCCAACTAGTCCATGCTGACTAAGTTCCCAAATGAAACTAGTCCCACCTAGTCTGTCCCTGGCCCATGCCCCTCCAAACCTTTCCTATTCATGTACCTATCCAAATGTCTTTTGAATGTTGGAAATGTACCTACATCCACCATTTCCTCTGGCAGTTCATTCCACACACTAACCACCATGTAAAAAAGGTTACCCCTCATGTCCTTTTTAAATCTTTCTCCTCTCAACTTAAAAATAAGCCCCCTAGCTTTGAACTGCCCTATCTTTGGGAAAAGACCTTTGCTATTCACCGTATCTATGCCTCTCCTGATTTTATAAACCTCTATAACGTCATCCCTCAAACTCCCACACTCCAGGGAATCAAGTCGGAGCCTATTTTTATGACTGAAATCCTCCATTCCCAGCAACATCCTGGCAAATCTTTTCTGAACCCTCTCCAGCTTAATAATGTCATTCCTATAACAGAATGATCAGAACTGCATACAGTACCTCACTATTGTTCTGTAAAATCTCAACATGTCCTCTGGCAAATCTTTTCTGAACCCTCTCCAGCTTAAATAATGTCATTCCTATAACAGAATGATCAGAACTGCATACAGTACCTCACTATTGTTCTGTAAAATCTCAACATGTCCTAACTCCCATACTCAAAAGATCTGAGTATGTTAGACATCTTCTTAACCACCCTGTCTACCTGTGATGCAAATTTCAAAGAATTACGTACCTGGACCCAGAGGTCTCTCTCCAGGACCCTACCATTCACAGTACAAGTTTATTTAGTGTTAAATAGACTGGTTAGCAAACTTGAAGTTCATTGATATATAGGATTGTAAAAGTGTGAATAAGAAATTAGCTAAGAGAGAGAATGCAGAGTGTGGTTTTGCATGGTTGCTTTTTAGGCTGGTGGAAAGTAATCACTATGTTTCCCAGGAGTTAGCATTTGCACCACTCCTCTTTTGATTTGTCATTCATGATATAGATTTGGTTTTCCACGGCATAATTTAAAAGTGTGCAGATGATACGAAACTCCGAGATGCAATAAACAACAAAAAGAATAGTAAGACAATTCAGAAGGAAATAGATTGATAAAATAGATGGACGCATGGAATGTATATTTAACACAAAGTAGCATCAAGTGATGTATTCAGGTACAAGTTATGGAAAGTATAACAAATGACAATGTTTGAAGGTAGCAGTACAAAGAAGATATAATAGCTATCTTTTGTAAATTGTTGTTTAGGCCTCAGTTGGAGCATTGTCTTCAATTCTACATATCACAAAAGGTTGTGACAAGGTTAGACAAACTGCAAAGAAAACTTCTCAAAATGATTATAGGAATGTGGGTCTTTGTTACTTGCAGTTGAGTGAAGCATAGAATCCTAAATTCTACAACACAGAAAGCCATTTGGCCCACTGCATCAATGTCCTGCACCAGCAATTCGCCTACAGCCACCACCGTCCCCATGGACCAGCAAATTGTTACTTTTCAGATGTTAGCAATATTGTCCTTAGAGGAAAGGATATTAAAGAGAGGTTTAAATAGTGTTGTTCCTAATGATGAATGATTTTGATGTAGGTGAATAAGCAGACACTTATTAATGACAGACGGATCAGTAACCAAACTTCATGGATTTTAAGGTATTTGGCTAAAGAAGTAGAGACAAGCTGAGAAGCATGAGTTTTGAAGATCGTGGAATGTATTTCCTGAAAGGGTGATAAAAGCAAATTAAATTGTAGTCAGCAAAAAGGCAATCAGATGCATGCTTGAAGGGAGAAAACTGGAAGGTGTCAGATGAAAGTTGGGACTGAGATTTATTGAGATTTATCTTTCAAAGATCTGGCACCGGCACAATGGGCTCTCTATGCCAGACCTTTCAGCAGTGAAATTAGGAAACACTTTCATTTCAAAGGTTGGTAGATGTTTGTAATTCTTTCATAAGCAGCAACTGATGGTAGATCCATTATTAATTTTAAACCAGAGATTGACAACACCTTTGGTTGGGAGAAAATGAGGACTGCAGATGCTGGGGATCAGTGTCAAAGAACGTGATGCTGGAAAAGTACAGCAGTCAGGCAGCATCCGAGGAGCAGGGGATTGACATTTCCAGCATAAGCCCTTCATCAGGAATGAGGGGTTGGCCCAAGGAGGCTGAAAGATAAATGATGTGGGGGGAAGGTATCTGTGAACATGATTGGTAGATGAAGGTGAGGGCGAAGGTGATAAGTTGTAGAGGACGGTGGAGTGGATAGGTGGGAAGGAAGATGGACAGGTCGGACAGTTCAAGAGGTCGGTGCCAAGTTGGAGGGTTGGATCTGAGATAAGGTGGGGGGAGGGGACATGAGAAACTGGCAAAATCCACATTGATCCCGTGTAGTTGGAGGGTCCCAAGGCGGAAGATGAGGCGTTCTTCCTCCAGGCATTGGGTGGTAGAGTTTGACGATGGAGGCGGCCCAGGACTTGCATGTCCTTGGTGGAGGGGGAGGGGGAGTTAAGTGTTTGGCCACAGGGCGGTGGGGTTGTTTTGTGTGGGTATCCCAGAGATGTTCTCTGAAATGTTCTGTAAATTGGTGTCTTGTCTCCCTAACGTAGAGGAGACCACATCGAGAGCAATGGATACAGCAGATGTGCGTGAAAGTACAGGTAAATGTCTGTCGAATTAGATTAGATTAGATTACTTACAGTGTGGAAGCAGGCCCTTCGGCCCAACAAGTCCACACCGACCCGCCGAAGAGCAACCCACCCAGACCCATTCCCCTACATTTACCCTTCACCCAACACTATGGGCAATTTAGCATGGCCAATCCACCTAACCTGCACATTTTTGGACTGTGGGAGGAAACCGGAGCACTCGGAGGAAACCCACGCAGACACGGGGAGAATGTGCAAACTCCACACAGAGAGTCGCCTGAGGCGGGAATTGAACTCTGGTCTCTGGTGCTGTGAGGCAGCAGTGCTAACCACTGTGCCACCGTGGTTAACACTGGTTTGGTTAATACAGTTGGTTAACAAACATCTAAGGTATGCGGAACTAAAACATATTTACTGTGTTAAATCGCAGATCAACTATAATCGCACTGAATAACAACAAAGGTTGGAGGGGTAAGCAGCCAATTTCTGATTCTCTGTACCATTAGATGGAAGAAAGTATGAAAAAGTAGCAAGCTCAAGAAGCCCTTCGCAACTTGAGATTTCAAAACAAAGATTTTCAACAACTGGGTAGAGGTGGTTTTGCCATCAATGATACAAAGGCCATGACATTAAAGAGGGTACCTACATTGGAGAGACACCAGGAAGCATCTTCTTGAGGCACGATCCCAGGTTCCCCACTACTTCATTCACCTCTTCTGATGAAGTTAGTTTCAAAGGAAAAGTGCATCGATCCGTTTCTACAATCAACTGAAAAACACCAAAACAATGTATAAGCATTTCAGCCCCAGTCAAGTAAATAATGCATAAAGTAGACAAACCTACAAAGGAAACTATGGACCAATGTACCTTAAACTTTGGTTTTCTGCGATCTTATTCATTTCTATGTATGAAATTACAAGCCTGCTGGGTCAGCCTCACAGTAATATTGTTCAACAGGCTAACAAGTTTTTTTTTAAATGCATTGACATGATAAGGGCGTCACTTCTAGGCCAGCAGTTATAGCCCATCCCGAACTGCCCAGAAAGCAAGTAAGAGTTACAGTAAGTTCTGAAGAAAGGCCACTCCATCCAAAACATTAATCCTGTTTTCATTCCACAGATGCTGCCAGACCTGCTGAGTTTATCCAGCAATTTTTGTTTTGAAGTTGGTGACATTCTTTTGTATTTTGCTGATTCTGGATTTATAGCAGCATAAAGAAATCCATAGTGTTTATTGTAATAACTAAATGCTTAAAAAGCAATGTGAATTATTAGCAGCACCTGCTCTAGGGAGGGAGTAAAACATGTAATTGATTCCTCTTTCTCTTCAACTGCTACAAAAGTGAATCAATTCTGGAGCCTGGAGATACCAATCAGGCCTTCAGAGATGTGAGATGACACGTTGTGGGAACTTCCTTCTGAGTGTTAGACTAAAAACATTTCACTATTAGAGAACTAGTTTCTGTCAGATGGCCCACTGCCACTGATACTCTGTTCAAATAGAACAGTTAACTGATCTCATTTCCTTCATTAAACTGGAGATAGAGTCAGGGAATCCATTCGCTCTGTGTTTTGAGCTAAGCTTCAACAATGGCTGGCATGACTTCCATGTATGAGAGTAGTGTAGGGACATTCGTTCAAGGGCAAGACCTGATTCATTATGATTCTAATCAAAACTCTCTGCAGGTTTGATAGTCTTGGTCGTAATTTCAAAGATCACTTGACCACTCCCCACATTGGCAGCCACCTTAATGGTTCATTAATGTCCATTTTCTAAAATGGAGTTTTAATAATGATGACACCTTCATGCATTACTGGGCATGGGACATGTAACAGGATACTTGCACAATGATAAAAGCTTTGAAAACTGGAACTGACTCTGAGATGTACTAACTTTATCCATGAAAAATTGATCAAATATGGATGAAATAAGAATGGTGACCAAATTACACTGTTTACAAAAAGATACTCTGATCGTTTTTCCAAATTCAAAGTGAAGGTGACCTCAGTTTCTCTAGTCTGGAGTAAAGGCCATCATTTGCTTCACAAAAATAAAATGCATTTTACGCAAGCAATTTCCCCAAAATTATTATAATAATCTGGATAGTGCTCAAACAGAATGGGCAACTCAAGAAAGCAAACCATTTTCTAGTGAACTTGAAATGGCATTACACCTAATTTATAATAAGTGAAAACAATGAAATGTTTTACAATTATAGCATCTGTTGCTCAAGTTATAACTTTGGAACACTGCTACTGTGAAATTACTTTTTAAAATTCCCATTGCAGCTTACCCTGTTTTTAAGAGAGTTTTGCAAAATCTCCTCACAAACATTTTATCAATGAAACATGTGATAAGTCTGTTCAGCCACATTTGCCTGAGGCCTCATTACATTTTCTTGTGGTAAATAGATAAATTACAACAACCAATGAGCAATCAAAACTGCAGCGAGCAGTCCCCAACGTCATAAATTTGTAAAGAAATATTGTGGGTAGACATGTTAATTGGTTCAATACAGACAAGTACCATAAGCAAACCATATGCTTTGAATCAGAAGTCCTTCTGCTTTGAGTATGCAAAGCACAGACAAGTATCCTCCAAGATCTATTCTTCAGAATAGATTTAGATACCCTCTGAGGATATATAATGAAGAAATATTATACTGAAGTCAGCAATGAAAGTTGAAATAAGCTTCAAAAAACTGTAAAAGCTTTAAATTAGAATGCTGAGGGAGTCATTCAGCTAACGATTCATCAGACCTCGTCTTGAGTAATCCAGAGTGAATAATTTTAATGGACTTTGTGAAGTAGCACTTGTAAAACAGAAGTCTTTAATTAATTGTCTTTATTAACATACATTGCAGCAACATTCTCTGCTTTTGCGGTTTGGATACATCAAAGTAACTTGTATCATGACCTAATTGAGCATCAGACTATCAGGTTATCTTTCGATTATGTCACAGATTTTCCAGACTGGTTGTTGTGGTGTGTTGGCTACGGAGGGTTGGCCAGCAGATCAATGATGTGGCCAATGTGTACATCTTGAAATGAAGTCGGAGTAATAAAATTAGCATCACAATGTACAATGACCATACATAATTCTAAAATTACGTCAGAGTCACAGAGTTAGACCCCAAATACAGAAAATTGTAGACACTTGTCGAGCAGGAAACATGGGTCACTAATCTCCATTCAGCAAGCTGCCAGACAGCAATGTGATATTGAACAGAGTTTTGTTTTGATGACAGTGATGATGGAGGGATAAATACTGATGAACAGATCAGGGATAACTATCTTGTTCTTCTCCAAAATAGTGCCAAAGCATCCTTTATATCCGCCTGAGCAGGTGAATGGGGCTTTGGGTAACTATTGATCCAAAAGACAGTACCCTCCAATGGGACAATGCTACCTCAGCACTGCACTTAAGTGTTAGCTTTGATTTTTTTTTGTGCTCAAGCCCAGGTGGGAATTAAAGCCAGCACCCTGTGATTCACAGGTTACTGTGATTTCAACCAAGCCACAAGTGAGATTGCCTGTGAAGATGCGTTGTTGTTTTTGATGCAAAGAAAATTCAGAGCAGTTCGAAAGAGATGTACAAGAATTTGATATGTTTAGGTAAGTTGGAGAAACCAAGGATGTTCCAGTTGAGGGGGAAGGAAATACTAAGTTCATCAAGTGTGATGTAAGTAAGACAATGGACTCTACTGAAAGTTTAGTCCGGTTCAGTCTGGACCATGTGTGTGCCACCACAGCCTGGGTGTGATGTGCTCTGCACAATTGGAGAAGGCAGCAAGGAGAGGTACTGGATCTTGAGAAACTGAGAGAACAGGAGCAGTCCTTGAAAGAGGAGGATACATTGAGCTGGAGGGAACTCAACTTGTGCAAGAACAGAGCTCAGTCGTATCAGGTGTTTCAAGTCGGGGAGGACCTGAATGTTATCTGGTTCCAGAAGATGAGAGCTGAGTACAGCAGATCATCATGGACTATGGAACAGTTGTTGGTCATGACAACATTTGGTTTGCTTTGTTGGGGCAAACTGCAGCCTCTCTCCATTTTGTTTGTGTTCATTTTCAGTGGATATAAATGAAAGCACATGTTTAAAATTGTTCAGTTGCTGACCAGTGTGTGGTGAACCCCTACTGGGCAATAACAAACTATGGGTCTTCAGTGGGCATTGGGGATGATTTAGAGAGGCAGAGGAATGACCAAGGCCAAGTCCTTAGACTGCGGGCAGACTGTGCCCATCGCTGACAGACTCCCCACTTGACTGGATCAAAGACTAGCTCCCACCCACTTTCTGACATGGCCATTTAAGTGAATAAACATGGAGCATGTTGCCATGCAGGCAACACTCTGCTGACAAATGCTGTTTGTGCCTGTCATTGTGCCTTTAAAAAGGTATTTAACAAGCTGTAATACCACTTAGTTGGCAATTCATGGCTGTCTAATGAGGAACTTGCTTCATGGCTGACAAATAGTTAAAGGATGCAGCGACATAGAGGTAGATCTCACTGGACTTCACGTTCAAAATCTTGCCCTAGTCAGCATTGATTGGATCTCTATAAATCTTCAAAGACTGGGCTGAAGGTTCCATATAACTGGCCAATATTGGCAAAATTGACAGAAAGTGAACAGATCAGTTGCAGTCCTGCTCCATGGATATGCAGATACTTGGTGCTAATTGGACCAAGAAGCTCGGCATGCCTCATATTTCTTCCAGCTATTTACATCTGGTCAATGTATGGTTTCTGTAGCCAGTCTTTGGCTTGAGCTATCTCCGTACGTGTTTCAGGCAGATACAGTTAGACATCAAGTCTACCAGGATGTTGCCGGGTATGGAAGGTTTGCGTTATAAAGAAAGGCTGGATAGGCTGGGACTTTTATTTTCACTGGAGCATGGGGGGTTGAGGTGTAACTTTATAGAGATTTATAATATCATGAGGTGTACAGAGAGGGTTAATGGTAGGTGTCTTTCCCCTAGGATGCAGGATTTCAAGACTAGGGGGTATATTTTTAAAGTTTGTGCGAAGATTTGTAGCTCGGGTGCTCGTTGTTGTGGTTCTGTTCGCCGAGCTGGAAGTTTTTGTTGCAAACGTTTCGTCCCCTGGCTAGGCGACATCATCAGTGCTTGGGAGCCTCCTGCGAAGCGCTTCTTTGATGTTTCCTCCGGTGTTTATAGTGGTCTGTCCCTGCCGCTTCCGGTTGTCTTTTTAAGGTGAGAGGAGAGAGATTTAAAAGAGACATATGGGGCAATATTTTTGAAAGAGTATGGTTTGCATGTGGAATGAACTTTCTGAGGAAAGTAGTGGATATGGGCAGAGTTGCAACATCTAAAATATACTTAGATAAGTACATGAATAGGAGAGGTTTGGAGAGGTATGGGCTAGGAGCAGGGCGGTGGGACTAGTTTAGTTTGGGATTATGTTCGACATGGACTGGTTTGACCGAAGAATCTGTTTCTGCGCTGTATGAATCTATGATTCTATGACGTGCTTGCCCCTGAAGGTAACATCTCTGAGATCACTCATCTCTGGAACGACAAAATGTTTTTCAAACCTCTGGAAGGGGTCTGGCCACCTATTAATCACCATGTTTTCATAATTGTTGCAATACATGATCTTTCAAATGTTACTTGTTGCATTTGCTAACAATTACTGTATACTGTCAAAACCCATGAGGCCAGTATGTGAACCATCTTCTATTTCAATACTGATGAGATCTATTTGCATTTCCAAAGAAATGTGTGTAGCTTTGGATGAGTTGAGTAAAGAATGTGAAAAATCAGATGTGACCTTGGAACTACTTGGAATAGCTTGTAGCATGTGTCACAGTCATAGCCTTGTAATTTTATGCACAAATGCTGTAATCTCAGTGATGCACTAGTTATCAGTTTATCCAAGGTTATTGTGAACAGTTTGTAGTCATTTTTTATGGTAAAATTTTATCTAAACAAGTGAAAGCTTTTGGACCCAAAATCCAAAGTTAATATTTCGCCAACAAAATTCAAATAACTGGGCTATAGGTAGATTGCAAAAAAAAGCATAGGCTTCTCTTTTTATATGTTGCCTGTCCAAGAACTTCTGGGGAGGCATGAGCCTCTACTGCAGATTCCTCTGACGATCATCCGGCCATGTAAATGATGATATTTCTTCAGAATTTCTCACAGAGATGAAGCTTTCTATGCAAGGTTTAGTATGTATGGCTAAAGACGACTGAACAAGTCCAGGCAACACTGCCAATCACCTTTATCTCATGGGTTAAGCATTATACTAATGCCATCTAATTTGTCAGGTTCAGAATGAAGGTTAGTGTCTGAAATATCGACACAAAAAGGTTTTCCATTCGACATCAAAGTTGCACTTGCTGCAATGGGACACCAGTCCCACAGTTTCCAACAGGAGGTGCAAGTTTGAATCATGCTCTCGTGTTGTTTGGGTATTTCACAAGCGATACGGCCCACACGTTGGAAAATAGCTTCTCAGATTGAAAGTAGAAATTGTTGTTGCTGGAAACTGTATGTCTCAAATTAAGTATGAAACAATGATAACTCCCGAGTGATCTCTTCTAAATTGTACTAAACAATATCCGTTCATCACAACAATTTGTGAAAAATTTGATATTCGCATTGGGTTTAGTTCCTTAACGTTACTATGAATGATCATCCTTCTCAACCTCTCCTCTCACCTGAAGCATGGTGGACTGTCAGGTTAAGCCACCACCAGTCATCTCTCCCGAATGAGGTCAGGTAAGACTACGGAGACTTTACCTTTTATGTTTAGTTCCTTAAATATGGAAACTTTATATGGGCATAATTTCAGGGCTACATTTCTGGAAACTAAACCAATTTGTATATAGCAAACCATTTTTTAAAGATGTGATGGAGCTACACAAGTATAGATTAGATTCCCTATAGTATGGAAACAGGCCCTTTAGCCCAACCAGTCCACACTGACCCTCCGAAGAGTAATCCACCCAGACCATTTCCCTCTGACTAATGCACCTAATACCATAGGCAATTTAGCATGGCCAATTCACCTGACTTGCACATCTTTGGACTGTGAGAGGAAACTGGAGCACCCGGAGGAAACCCACACAGATACGGGGAGAATGTGCAAACTCCACACAGACACTCATCTGAGGCTGGAATCGAACTGGGACCCTGGTGCTGTGAGGCAGCAATGCTAACCACTGAGCCACTGTGCCGCCACTAAATCTGCCCCTTATAGATTATGACATCTCTTTCCATCAAATCAAGTAGTACTTTCAGTTTAATCTAGATAGATGCTTCACTTGTTACATCAGCTACAGAGATGATAGTGTTCATTGTGGTCTGTTGTCCTTACCATTATCTTGTCAACACAGAAAATTGTTAACGACGGGTGGGGCGGGATTTCTATATCTCAGGAGGCTTACAATTATTGAACCTGTGGTCACCTCAGTGTAGAATAGTCAGGATGACTGTGTTATGTTAACGTAGCAACATTCAAATGTAATGGATATCAGGAATGGAATCCCCAAGTTATTAGGTATGAACTTAGCAGTGGCTGGTTGAGCTATCATCTTCCACACACGCTTCTCTGCATGCAAAGTGGCAGAATGATAGCACTTACATCTATAATTGAATTTTGTCCACAGTGTATACTATTTTGGTCTCATAACAGTTACAGGGGAAATGTCAGCCGATGATACTAGACAAGCCAGACTTGCAACAGGAACCTGGCTGGATAGATCATAATTACTTTTTGGTTTTGTAGCAAAGTAATCTTTTATGAAAATATAAGCAGACATGTTGAAGTTTTGTTTTTAAATAAAGGAACAAAAATGTTTGTGAACAGGTATGAAGATAGCCAAGGGAAAATATCACTTTTTTTTATAACACAAATTCAAAGATTTTTAAAAACACATTAGAAACAATCTAGCCACACTTTATAAATTTAGCTGAAGTAACAGCTGTGTCTCTGAATCAGTATGCTTTGGTAGCTGACTATATTCATAGAATCCCAACAGTGTGGAAGCAGGCCCATTGAGTCCACACCAACCGTCGAAACAGCACCCCACCCAGATCCATCCCTTTCCCCGTAACTCTGCATTTCCCATGGCTAACCCACCTAGCCTACACATCCCTGGACACTACAGGCAATTTAGCATTGCCAATCCACCTAACCCGCACATCTTCAGATTGTGGGAGGAAACCAGAGCACCCAGAGGAAACCCACAATGACATGGGGAGAATGTGCAAACTTCACACAGCCAGTCACCTGAGAGTCAAATTAAACATAGGACCCTGGCGCTATGAGGTAGCAAAGCTATCCACTGAGCCACCATGCCACCCCAAATGTTTCCATTTTAAGAATATCTAGAGTTGTCCTGTCAGCATGACCCAGCCCAGACAATTTGTACAGGTGAACGAAAGATACTTTCTTATTAATAATTTAATGGGTTTTAAGTAATTAAAATTTTGAAGTGAAACCTAAGTAACTCTTTCTTAACTGTTCTTATGTTCTTTCCCAAGTGCTGTATTATCCCTGTCGCAACTTCAAATCCATTCTTCTTTTCTCTATTTTTAAACCCCAGAAAGGGGTGGCACGGTGACTCAGTGGTTAGCACTGCAGCCTCACATCGCCAGGGACCGAGGTTCGATTTCAGCCTCGGGCGACTGACTGCGTGGGTTTCCTACGGGTGCTCCCGGTTTCCTCCCACAATCCAAAGATGTGCAGGTCAGGTGAATTGGCCATGCTAAATTGCCTGCAGTGTTAGGTGCATTAGTCAGAGGGAAATGGGTCTGGGTGGGTTACTCTTTGGAGGGTCGGTGTGGATTTGTTGGGCTGAAGGGCCTTTTTCCACACTGTTGGGAATCTAATCTAACCTCCGCTTATTTTCCATTACAACATTTTGGCTGAGGTTTAATAATCACTTCATATTCCAAGATTATTTTTTTAAATTTTAAACTCCTTTTATTCGGAACACACCTGAATCTATCTAAAGATTTCTCATTGGTTCAGAACTTGGTATATCCATCACTCTCAAAAGGCTTCACACGACAAACTGAATGTGGAATGCTCTCTCCCTATCGCCCTCTGCATGAATTCCCAGCAACTCTGGATAACATTTCGCTTGAAAATACTGGTATTATACTTTTTTCCTCAAAAGTCAATAGTCAACTCCAAGCATGTAAAAGAGGAAGACAGGCCATTCGGCCCTTTGAGACTTCTCTGCCATTTAATATAATCAGAGTTGATCATCTAATTTAGTACTGAAAATGTGTTGCTGGAACAGCACAGCAAGTCAGACAGCATCCAGGGAACAGGAGAATCGACGTTTCGGGCACAAGCCCTTCTTCAGGAATGGCTTCCTGAAGAAGGGCTTATGCCCGAAACGTCGATTCTCCTGTTCCCTGGATGCTGCCTGACCTGCTGCGCTGTTCCAGCAACACATTTTCAGCTCTGATCTCCAGCATCTGCAGACCTCACTTTCTCCTATCTAATTTAGTAACCTGTTCTCACTTCGTCCCCATATCCTTTGATCTCTTCAGTTCTAAGAACTATAGAGTCATAGAGATGTACAGCATGGAAACAGACCCTTCTGTCCATGCCGACCAGAAATCCCAACCCAATCTAGTCCCATCTGCCAGCACCCGGCCCATATCCCTCCAAATGCTTCCCATTCATATACCCATCCAAATGCCTCTTAAACATTGCAATTGTATCCGCCTCCACCACATCCTCTGGCAGCTCATTCCACACACATACCATCCTCTGCATGAAAACATTGCCCCTTAGGTCTCTTTTCTATCTTTCCCCTCTCACCCTAATCCTATGCCCTCTAGTTCTGACTCCCCGACACCAGGGAAAAGACTTTGTCTATTTATCCTATCCATGCCCCTCATAATTTTGTAAACCTCTATAAGGTCTCCCCTCAGCCTCCGATGCTCCAGGGAAAACAGCCCCAGCCTGTTCAGCCTCTCCTTATAGCTCAAAT
>NC_057738.1:7694968-7696187 GCF_004010195.1 Chiloscyllium plagiosum | reverse complement strand
TTTCCCACACACAAAGCCATGTTTGCTATCCCTAATCAGTCCTTGCCTTTCCAAATACATGTACATCCTGTCCCTCAGGATTCCCTCCAACAACTTGCCCACCACCAACATTAGGCTCACTGGTCTATAGTTCCCTGGCTTGTCTTTACCGCCCTTCTTAAACAGTGGCACCACGTATGCCACCCTCCAGTCTTCCAGCACCTCACCTGTGACTATCAATTATACAAATATCTCAGCAAGACACCCAGCAATCACTTCCCAAGCTTCCCACAGAGATCTCAGGTACACCTGATCAGGTCCTGGGGATTTATCCACCTTTAACCGTTTCAAGACATCCAGAACTTCCTCCTCTGCAAAATGTCCATATTACAAGTTGTCACCATCTACTTCCCTACAGTCTATATCTTCCATATCCTTTTCCACAGTAAATACTGATGCAAAATACTCATTTAGTATCTCCCCCATTTTCTGCAGCTCCACACAAAGGCTGCCTTGCTGATTTTTGGGGGGACCTACTCACTCCCTAGTTACCCTTTTGTCCTTAATGTATTTGTAAAAACCCTTTGGATTCTCCTTAATTCTATTTGCCAAAGCTATCTCATGTCCCCGTTTTGCCCTCCTGATTTCCCTCTTGAGTATACTCCTACTTTCTTTATAATCTTCTAAGGATTCACTTGATCTATCCTGTCTATACCTGACATATGCTTCCTTCTTCTTCTTAACCAAATTTTCAATTTCTTTAGTCATCCAGCATTCCCTATACCTACCAACTTTTCTTTTCACCCTGACAGGAATATACTTTCTCTGGATTCTTGTTATCTCATTTCTGAAGGCTTCCCATTTTCCAACCATCCCTTTACCTGGAAACATCTGTCCCCAATCAGCTTTCGAAAGTTCTTGCCTAATACCGTCAAAATTGGCTTTTCTCCAATTTAGAACTTCAACTTTTAGATCTAGTCTATCTTTTTCCATCATTTATTTTAAATCTAATAGAATTATGGTCGCTGGCTCCAAAGTGCTCCCCCACTGACATCTCAGTCACCTGCCCTGCCTTATTTCCCAAGAGTAGGTTAAGTTTTGCACCTTCTCTAGTAGGTACATCCATATACTGAATCAGAAAATTTTCTTGTACACACTTAACAAATTCCTCTCCATTCAAACCCTTAACACTATGGCAGTCCCAGTCGATGTTTGGAAAGTTAAAATCCCCTACCATAAC